>NW_020620714.1:8346127-8584558 GCF_003573695.1 Papaver somniferum | reverse complement strand
GGTAGATAGTAAGTAGTGTTGACGTTATCCAAGGGTTCAGCTAGCTGATAAAGCTCAAGACAGAAATTTTGGATTTTTTTTTTTTGTTTTCATCACAAATTTTGGATGTTACTCGTCAGTACTTTTTATGCTTAATGCACAAAGCCTACACTAAGCGGAAGTCAAGTGCAGCTTTAGTAACCGACGGCGGGGCCAACACATAGGATATGTTCAAGTGCAGCTTATATGTGTCGATACAAGTTGTATCCGGTTTCTTTTCATATATGGTGAATATTTTATTACGCAACAAACATTTCCACATGAAATTACTATCTAAAAAGAAAAGCATGTAGAAACATGTTTAGCTTTCAACACAACATCGTGAACAAGAAAAGCTGTATAGGGATGACTAAATAGTGGATTGATGTTCTTGTGAAGGAACTTGTAACAGTGGGTTTAAACAAAAAAAACATCCTATTCTTTTAAAGTGGATCATGAACAATATAAAGCAGGATAGAATATGTGACTACTAAAATAGAATTTCCCTGCTAGTCCCTATAACTATATTTGATGATGAAACATCAACGGTGGAAGATTAAAAAAACTAACCCCCCAAATATGTAAAAACAAAAATAGAAAAAATACAGCCAAGGCAAAAATATGGTGCAAGTTAACAAACTCAAGAAACTAGACACCAACCAAAAAACGGATCCTGGAGATTGAGAACTAACTCAAGAAATCAGTAAGTAGATCGAGAGAAGAAACAGACAGATGCTTTCGTCCATTGTTTTGATCAGAACTTTCGTCCATTGTTAATTTCTCCTCCTCCTAGCTTGATCACTTACATTCTTCAATTCTATAAACAACTTTTGCATCCGAGTCACATTCCTTCTGCAGAACCCCAGATGGAACGTAAATAAAGATGTATGAAAATATATAATATGACAAAAAACAGTTAGTTTAAAATGTAATATTCCTATGAGCATAATGTGTAATTACAAAAACATCAACCCTGCTTCTACCCGCCATACTATAAAACTAACACTGGTGAATTCCCTACTCCAGCATAATCCATACTGTTCTTAGTTTTGGGAGGTGACTGAAGAAATGGAGTTTGTATGTTTTAGCCAGAGTTTGTTGGCTTTGGCCAAGGAATGAGACTTACATTAGAAAACATCAGCTCCCTCTAAGACTGTTTATATAAGCAAAGTAGAGATACGCATCATGCAAATTACCTAATTCCTGAAAGTGGAGATGATGCAAACTGAAAATGAGCTACTAAAATGGTTACCTTTCATCTCACACTTTGCCTCGTCTTGATCATGCGTTTAAGTGCTGCAAGCCAGAAGTTGCACTCGTCCCACTCGCTTGTTGTCAATTGAACCTGCATTGCAAACAAAGTCGTAATCCGTAATTAGCAGACAAGCTTCTGAAATTAGTTGGAAACTTGTAGTTGCCTCCTGTTGTGCAACGTAATTTCTTTTCAGTTCCAACAAAACCAAATCATTTAACCAGCTTCAAACCTCTTCTTTTACACAAATACGACAATCTTTGCCTATTTTGGTGAACTGTGCCCTCATTATGTGCACTAAGATAACGATTTGCATAGAACATACAAAGACTACATTTTAATACGATCTTATAGTGCGGTTCTCTGCATGAAAGTGGACTGCACACAAGTTCCTTCTGTGGTCACGAAATAATACTAACGGTAAGTTATCTAGACCATTCACCTGGATCTGCAAGGCAGTAACAAAATCACCATTGTCCAAGGCATGGCAAAGCTGAATAAGCTTATCAGCTGCATTCTTAGATATGTCCGAGCTGTTAAGTTTTGCAAACAATGCCCCCATTTTCTTTGAATTATCATCTATTTCCCTCTTTTTTGCTGGAGGTGCATGTGGACCTCCAAGTGCTTCTGATGTCTCGTTGAAGAGTCGTGTCAATGTGCTGATGACAGGTTTCTGATGAGCTAAGGCATTTCAAAAACAAATAATATAAGTAACATCAAGCAACAACATACTCACTCCTAATAATAAGCAAATGTAAGACAAAAAAGAAAATATTAGAAACATGGGAACACAGAAAAACAATGGAACGTACCACTGATCTGTACACCAAATAGAAGTAAAATGCATGACAAATTACAAATTATATTTAACCAGCTCAATTACATGGAGATATAAAACCTAAAGACAGAAGCGCCTATTTTGCAACTAGACCTGGCTATCAGACAGGCCCATCTATCAACTCTTCGTCATTTTACTCAAAAGGGTAAGATTTTTCAAGCCTGATCAGCTAAACCCTTTTGTCTTCAGACCAAAAAAGCAAACACCAATTAATATGCATAAACAAGGCACGGAGTCAGGACTCAGGGTCAACCTAACCCTGGCATGCTAAACCGTGGATGATCATTACATGAAGTTAGGACCGTTAGGTTAACCCAGGTATGAACGCAAATATAAATCGAGATGGCAATTGGGTTCTAAACTCCAGTAAGTGTTTCATAATGCCCAGAGTTCAAGTAAAAGGAAAGACAATGCACTTATACATATTGAAAAGATGACCTGTAGCTCTTGATTAAGTTTGCTTTCTTACAAAAACATAGACCAAAAGAACATGTGGAGTTTTGAGTAAGGGAAGGAGTTGTAACGTACCAGGAACTTTTGATGTATCAACTGACTGAACTGTAGGTGGTGGAGTTGCAGGCGCTGGAGCTGCAACTGCTTGCGGTGGCTGAGCAGGACTTGGAGCTTGCATTGAAGCACCCATTGCAGGTCGTTGAGAAAATCCTGCTGCAGTGTTATTCCCTCCTGGCATAAAAGGCCTTTGCGCAGGTATAGGTGCAGGGCCCTGAGACACTGTATGGCCAGGAATTGCGGGACCACCACCAAGAGGACCAGATGAAGATTGCACATTTGGATATGGTGTGTTAGCAACTCCCTGAAAAGATGATGAATAAAGGGAAAAATTGGAGTCAAAATCCAATTACACTAAAGAGCATACATGTGACACAGACAATTAAACTAATAACAAGAATGAGAATGGAACATGTGAATATATATAAGCATGTACACTGACAGGATATAGCTGAGCACCCAAAGTTGTCTGCTGATACTTCTGCACATCTTTCAGAGGAAGAGGATTTGAAGGGGTAAAAGAGTGCACAGTGGGGTGAGCAACAGTTGCAGGAGGAAAGTTTGTCTGGAAACAAACAAAAAAGTATTACAGTTGGGATAATGAGCAAAACCAAGGGAACATAATCAATAAGGGTTTAGGAGGCATAATTTTTATAAACGAAACAAAAGCAATGACTTGCTGAGTTACAAAAACTAGGAACAACGAACCACGTACAAATAACACAGTGCAACAGAAGAAATTACCGATGGAGTCGTAGGTGTTTGTGTTGGAAGGAATACGTTGGGTTGCGGCGGATAGAAGGAGGGTTGTGGTGGTGCTTGCTGAAAGGAGGGCTGTGGTGGTACTTGCTGGAAAGGAGAAGGTGCAGGATAATTTCCCGCATAATAGTCATATGGGACAGCAGGATTATCATGTGGATGTGGCTGAAATTGAAGAAGCGTAAGAAGATGTAACATTCAAAATATCACAATTTGTAGGATATCAAACAAAACGTAGATAGAAAAAAAAAACCTGATAATAAGGCGGGGTGCTGCCATTGGGTACACCATAACCAGGTACATCAGCACCAATGTTTGTAGGATATGCAGGTTCCTGTAGCTGAGGGTTTTCATATTGTGAAGTCTTAGGTTCTTCAGTTTCTGCATCACAAATGCATATAAAAAACTACAAATTAATTGACGATCACAAATTATATCAATAATTCTAGCTTGGTCTAGTCAAAAAAATTTAACAAAATGTAAGCCAAAAAATAACATTTTCCCGATGCATCAAGATAGCGCATGCGGATATTTTTCTTCTCAAATCCTAAAAAATTCCATGATCCGGCTAACCACTCAAAAACTGACCAGGGTGGCAAAAAAATCATATAATGAAGATCAGCGCAAATGTTTATTGGAGGTTTCCATCATTGCGGCAGTGTTGTAATTGCAAGAGCTTTTGCATTATATTCTAATTATAGCTTCGCATTTATTAGTTACTGAAGCTAGTGCAAGAATTGTACTCTATCGAAGGACCCTACTTCATACATTTAAACATTTGAGACGTGATTTCTTCTGTCACTGAAATTTTGCATACTTCCACTAATATGATGTATATCAATTGCCAGTTGCTGGCTACGTTTTAAGGTTTTATCATGGGTAATGGAAAATGAAGGTCAGAAACCAAGAAGTATGGTTGACAAGTCAGGCACCTCAAAAACGAAATACAGTGTAACCTACACAAAAATAGCAAGGAGAAGAGAAAGAATCACCTTCTATCGAAAGAGAGATGCGGTCTCGTAAAATAGCAAGCTCTTGAGATGTTTCTTCAGATCCTAAAAGTTTCAGATATTCCATTGCTGTTGTCAGTAGCCCTTGACTTGCAAGTAGTTCAGCGTAGTTTTCAACAAGCTTGGATAGAGGTGCACTAAATCTCTTCTGCCCGGTGGCAAAAGCAAGGATGATAGTCTTCTCCATTAATTCCTGAAGAAGGTCAACATAGGGTCTCCCTTCAAGTTCATTGTTCAGACTTCTAGACCAAATTTCCACAGTCTTCTCAACATTACCAGCACAAACATAGCAGAGTGTGGCAGCTAGTGTTCTACCATCAGTCATTAATCTCGAAGCAAGACTATCACAAAGTGTAGCCCACTCGTTTCTCTCTGCAAACTGTGTACATATGGAAAGAAAACAAGTAAGAAATGTGCCAAGGTGTTAAAAGTGGGGAGTAAACTTTATATCAATTGCATGCCCACATATGATACCCATTAAGTGCTGATAGTTTTTGAATGTCGGAACCAATTTTAACAGAACAACGACAAACTAGTACACTCTAATTAACCTCGCACTTACTACACTCAATAGACTCAATACTCAAGCTTACACCAGGGCTTCAACTTTTTGCCAGGGTCTAATGAACTTCAATTGTAATGTTATATCACTTATACAAGACTCCCCACGATCTCACTAGTTTCAAGTTTAATGACCAAACTGTGTCAGGCAAATAACAAGCTGGTAAGCCTTATTTTCCTTTCTCTTAGAGGGTGATTTTATACGTGTTACATATAGTATATCAAAAATAAAGTGGATTTTCCCGACTCCATGGAGATGTACATAAGTCGAATATGTATGGAATTAATAGGATGAACAAATTAAAGAACTTACATTGCAAAGAAGAGCAAGTGTTTCTTTCCAGGAGTCCAATGGTCTGTGGTTTACAAGGCTCGTGAGATCCTTGCTCACCATGGCAGATATAACCTGATACAAATAAATATGAGTGCATGTTAATCGGCTGAGAACGCAAAAGCTAATACTATAAATAAAACTTTTGAGAAATTAGTTTAGATTTCAATGTTAAATGTTAAATTCTAATTACCTTCGAGTAAGACGAGGTACTCTTCTTTAGATACTGATCACGTGTGGTTGCCCACAAAGATTCACCGCCTAGATGAGCTATAACTAAAGCATCAGCCATTCTATTGTCTTTTATGCATTGTGAGACAGCTCCCTTGTAGTTCCCAGTAACTAGAGCACATCGGATGTCATCATCAAAAGAAGATGCATCACTTCCCACCTGTTCATCCAATTCCTCTTGAACTCTTTCCCCATTGGATAACAAATTTTCTTCGCCAACAATGGTATCATGAGATTTGGATGGAAGTGGATCAGCTCTCGGGCTTTGAATATTGTTAAAGAAATCTTCCGCATCCTCCGTAGGCAATAAACTCCTATCCACAGTGGACCCTGCTTCATCAGTTATCCTATCATCAAGATTGACAGAACTCATTTCCTGAGGAAGTTCCTCTAGAACTTCATCAGTCTGTGCAACGAACCCAAGGTGAGTGAGAAGCTTTGTCCTTGCTGCCCCATCTTCTTCAAACATAACCTTCAAGAAACCCCATGTTTCTCTATCATCCTCGGATCTGTTCAAGACATAACATGGACATAAAGTAAGCATCATTTTGATCTAAATAACTGCTCGAAAATAAAACCACTAAGCTTAACATACTTTGATTCTTGAGATTTTTTATCACATAATGCTCTCAAAGAGGTCTTTTCTCCATCTTGGATTGCAGCTTCAAATTCAGTGGAGCGGCTCACCAAACTGAGTTCAGTAACCAAGTTGTGGATGTAAACCTGGAGAAGGAAAAAAACAATAAACAATAGGTTCCCAAAGAAGCAGAACAAAGCAACAAAATAAGTCATACCATACCTCGGAACTTCCAATAGGTGGATTAGCTGACTGACCAGGTTTACATGAAACAAGCTTTCCTCCAAAACCAAAAGACACACCCACTGGGCATTTCATCCAATTTGGAGCTCTCAAGTTCACTGAAGGTAAGTTGAAATAGCAACATAAGTGGAAAGCAACAACAGTTTTAAACTTTTTATTAAACATCGTAACTACAAGGAGTGGAACTGAACAAAAGCGAAACAGCACCGAAATAACAACTCATAAAGCAAAATGACAAAAGATAGATATTTACTATCTAGTCAAGGGCAGTAAAATCTTAGGGATTTTTGTATTCACAGAGATCTCAAGATTTATAGCTTGACTAAATCATAACCACACGAAAATCAACCAAATCAAAACCATTACCTAACTAAATCATAACCACACGAAACTCAACCAAATCAAAACCATTACCTGAGCCTCCGAAAGCCTCTCCTGCATTTAATCTTCTATGTCCCTGTATGAAAATCTTTATTAGTATATTGCGTGGGTATCTTCAGAATAAAAGACATACACTGCTATTACTGCTAATAGGAAATAAGAGATAATCCCATATAAAAATAACATTGCAATGGAAACATGCATGTTTGATTGAAAATTTAACCTCCGAGACATATAACCTTGAGCACTGCTCGGAACCAATACAACAGACAAATATCAACTAAAGCATCAGAATAAAATTAAGACAGCCAGGAAGCAGGATATCAGCAAATGTGTGTAGTATGTATAATACTCAGAGGAAGAAAATTGATATTTAGCTGCTACGTCATCTGACACATAGCAGCGCGGCTACTATGAGTTTAGCATCTAATTTAGGGAAATACCTCTTTCAAACTAACTCTTTCAAATAATGAAATACCTCATCCACTTTCTTGTAAGTAGGGAAATGAAGTACATTATCAAATTTAGTGGTCAGAGTAATGGTTTAAGATTTCTTGATTAGTGTCAAGGGTCTAGGATTTTGTTTAACAGATTAGGGATTCAGACTCAAGCTTGGTTTAGAGTATTAGGTGTTGAATTTGCATTTTTGGCTAAGGATTTAATGTCTTAGGATTAAAACTAGTGCTTGGCAAGATACTTTCTTTTATAAAAAAAAGAAAAGAACACTGATCCAAGGGTTGAGCAAGGCTGTTTAGAGATGCCACATAATTAATTGTGGTGCTGCTGCCTCATTTTGAGGCAGCAGCGCTATATATAAACATTTCCAGAATTTAGCCAAGGCTTTAATGAGTCACTACACTGATCATTAGGGTTCTACTGCTGCGTTTGTAGCATTGTGGTTAGAGAATTACCTCAATGTTGTAGAAGCCAACATTTCCTTCAAAAGAAGAAGCTGATACCAATCCTGGGATCTTAGAATACCAGTGAAGGTCAAAGTTCATTCCAGCTGGTAATTCACTCACAATCTGCAACAAGTTAAGTACGAAAAGCAGGAATGTTGTAATCAGTAGTGACCGAACAAATAATCGGACAACTGATACAAATTAGAAAAGCAAATGCCGAACACCAGATAAGAAAACAACTTTACCTCTCCACTAACTGTGTCCCAACAAAGAGTCCGACTGTCTTTTCCACAGGTTAGCAAGTAACGGCTATCAGTTGGACACCATTTCATTGCAATAACACCTGTGAGAGGGAAAAAAATCAGATTCATATAGCCACATAAGAATCAAATACTTGAAACTGATAGTTTTCAAAATAACCAAAGTGCCAGCTAATAAAGGTGATAAAGTTGTTAATCAGCTTCTGGAAAAAAAAATTAAGGAGATGCACAAAATTTAAACCAAGGTAGAAATTTTAGTTCAACTTAGTCATACCCTAACATGTTACATCAGTTCAAAGTGCAAAATTCTACTGCCTATAAGACGATTCATGTTTGAAACCACATGCTAGGTTGGACATGAAGATATTGCTAAAGGAAAATAGTTGGCAAATCCAAAACAGTTAAGTTCGGCAGAAATCAAGAAATCTTAGAAACAATGGGACAGATATAACTACTCCAAACTCCTTAAACAAAAACAAAAATGTTGAACTAAGCAAAAACAATTTTTACGGTCATTTGATTAACAGTTAGCGAGGAGCATGCTTATCCAGACCTTTAGTGTGACCAACGAACTCCTTCACTGGTGACATTGCATTCCTTACATCCCAAAGCTGTAAAAAGATATTAAACGAAATTACTAAACCTAACTAAATAATATTTACACACTTAATTTCAAACATTTCAGCCATACCTTTAAAGAAGGCGATGAATCATCATCTGACGCTAACATGAGCTGAGTAGCAGCAGCAGGATTCCACTGCAAAACAGAACACCGACTTCTACTTGGATCACGGAAACTGTTCAAACATAGTTTATACATCAGATTACAGGAACTATGAAATTTGCCAAATGTGCACTATGTGGTTGCAAACGTGTACAGATGGTCCATCAAAACAGCAAGGATAGTCTTACCTGATCACTGGTTTCTGTTTTTTCAGATCCCAAACAACTGCAAAATATACAAATATTCTTATAATAAGAAAGGGAAGTTGAGTGGTATGTCAAAAGATAAACGAAAAAAACAAGATGTAAAATCCTCCCCCTACCAGTTGACCCATTATAAGATGTAGATGCTAAAATATGTTGGACATTGTGATTCGGATTCCAAGATAGATAAGCAATTTCACCCTGAGCAGCAGATCCAACACTCTGTAGAAAGTTTTCGCAGCACACATATATGACCCATTAGCTTTTCAACGTAACACATGTAATCCTATTTTTCGTAGCACACATATATAACCCATTAGCTTTTCAACGTAACACATGTAATCCTATTTTTGGACACATATTTTTGGACTTCAAATACCATAGAACCATAAAATAAATGGCTGTGTAATTAACAGAAGCAAAACCAACAAAATTCAGAAATGGTGGGTATAAGATGCTCACATAGTATTGATCATGGGCAGTGACGGAATCACAACAATCAACTTTAACAGAAGAATAAAATTGATTACATAAGCCTAATCTATCTACATCTCCACTCCTAAAGTATCTACATTAATGGCGTTATGGAGTTACATGATAATTGTTTGGCGCAACATATTTCATGACTATTTAATTTGTTCCTTGGTAGGCTGTACAATTAAAATATTCTTTTGGATCTTACTTACAGTCAAGGAAAACAACTTACTCCCTTTTTTACAAATGTAAGAAATAAAGACAATAATCCCAATGCATATAATATGCCCAGCATATTAGATCACTCCAAACTTACAGAAGCATGTGAAAATGCCACATGCCACTTCCATTGGAAAATACTGGGTGCTTCCATAATGTCTACATACCTTTAGAGGTGGGTAGTGAATGGGTTCTGTTGGATTTGTCATATCCCAGATGTGGATATCTCCTTCATCTGCCCCAGACGCCAGTAGATTTGAGTGAAGATTAAACTCCAGACCACGGACCTGAAGTAAAAGGTTGTGAGCAAGTCCCCAAAAAGGTTATCGTACGAGACCACATCCAGTAGATTCAAAACAAACACCAAAAAGCAAAACTTACAGGTCCTGTATGCGGCTTGAGATGATGAACAAGAGCGTCATCTGTTCCACTGCAAAAGCAAGATAACCAGAAAATGAGCCACGTGTTAGTTTTCGTGCAAATAATTTGCAAGTAAATTCTTGAAAAGCTTACAACCAACACAAGAGATGACATCAAATTGGCCCATTATACACCTCTGCTCCTTCATAAAAGATCCTAAAACATACATAAGATGCATGCATACGTAAGCGCGAATCCTCAAGATTCTTACAGTTGGTTTAGAGTGGTAATCAGTTTTTAAGCAAATAATCTAAACACTATTCACCAAAATTCAAGCATGCCAGACATACTAAGTTGACAAATTACACATACCAGCATTTCATCCTCTTTATAGTACATTGTTTAATCTACTACTGTGTAATGCATCACACAATTCCTATTTCAAACTATTCACGTCAAACAAAAACACTCACACATTGTTAGTTTCAGACCACCAATTTTACAGTATTGACATTCCAACGACACAATTTTACGATTCCTTATCCTACAGCATCAATATGCCACTTCAGATCTGACAATCTAAACAAAAACACGACCAAAATCAAAAACCTAGAAACCAATCACAAAAATTCCAAAACAAAAAAAAAAACACCAAATCAAAACCTAACATCCAATTCAATTCAAATTACTCAGTCAACCAACAAAAACAACACAACAACCACGATCAAATTCAAAATTGAAACAGATTTCGTAGCAATTAGAAGAAAAAAAAACGTACTTGATTAACGAAAGTGGATTCCAAACACCAATACTCCCATCACCAAGACCACCAGCAATCAAACCAAGAGAGAATTGTTCAGTACCAGATCCAGCTTTCCCCCAAGAAACACGACTGAACGGTTCATTACTTGGACTTGGATATGAACCAGCAAGTGGTAATTCATCACCTGATGTAAAATCTATTTTATAAATCTCAATACTAGCTGTATTACTAAACGACGCATCTAGCGCTCCTGCGATTGCTCCTGCTGCAAAATACGGTGCATCTGGCGCGAATGATACTGATGCTGCTTTCCCTATCCCCGTTATCCGCGTCATTTCTGAACAAAATCCTCCTCAGATCTAATTGATTTCTGTGAAGAATTTCTAGGGTTTTGATATTTTTATTGCAGATCTGATCAGGGAAAAGTTAGAAGGAAGAAGAGAAGAAGAAATTTGGAGTTGGAATTTTATTTTTATTTTTCTTCTCTCTGGGGGAGATTTAGTGAAATTGAGAAAGCGTTTTTGATGTTGCGCAAATCTCTATAATGGGGGAGAGGAGATGCTGGCTGGACGCGTGTATTAATCTGGAGGTGACCAGATGAAGGAGTCTTAGGATGATGATGTGGGATTTTGGAGGAGTTTGATTGGACGAGTGAAGAGATTATTTGTAGCAAATGTGTTTGCACTGCCAATGCGGGATTTTTGGGAGAGAAAAATTGTTAAATACATCCCGGTTTTGGATTTCGTCACCTGTAGTGGAGCTTGGTTTTGTAACACTGGTGTTGTTTGTGTCCGACACTCCGCCTCCGGAATCTCACTTACAACATCCGGATCCGACTCTTTATATCTGACTTAAAAATCGTGAAAAATACAACTACATAAAAAAAAATTGATATCGGACACATTTGCTCAACGAGTCAGGTACAGAATGATAATTGACTTAGACATAAATAAAGAAATTCCTAGAAATCAATTAAAGATTTTTGGGATGTTTCAAAGAGAAAAATTATTAAAGATATCGGGTTTTGGATTTCATTACATGTGGTGTAGTCTGGTTTTTTAAGGCATATTCCTATGCACATGTCACACTCATATATTTAGCATATATGCACCCATTATGGGTGTGTTAAAGTGCCAAATTCATATGCCTATATGTCAGTAATAACATATAGGCATACACGATGGAGTTTCCAACGAGCGATAGAGTGTCCATCGCTTGATGTTCATAATCATGCTCGCTGGTCTTTAAAGCGCCAGCGCTAGTCAAGCAGTCGCTCGCTGGTCTCATCAACGCTTATCAGATCCTCATTCAACGGATACTATTTTTTCCCTCTATAAATATGTAATTTCAAACTCATTTCAAATCACACCAGAATTTCTGAATCTCTCTAGATTTTCTCAATCTCCAATTCTTTTCATCACTCTTCCAATTCCTCAGAGAGCATGACTGATAATATGAACATGGTTGAGTTCGTAGCAAGCAAACATGCTGTCGAAAATCAAAGAGTTGTTAATCGTGCCAATGTGCAAAGTGAAATTAGGAAAAGTCAAATTTGGAGAAGTCAATTTAGGAGAAGTCGAATTAGGCGAAAACCAAAACTCACTAATGCGGATGATGAATGTATTTGCATGAATTATATTTCTTTTACTGATAAGACTTTATTCGGAGATGCATTACACCAAATCGGGAGGGTTTTTTTAGGGGGGTTTTTTTAGGGGGGGCGTCACAAATATTTTGCACTACAAAACACAAACATTACACCAAATATTTTGCACTACAAAACACAAGTCTCAATCGGGAGGGTTTTTTTAGGGGGGGCGTCACAAATATGAGCTATTTGTGAGGGTTTATGTCAAACCTCCACAAATACTCTAGCTAGTCAAAGTCAGCTCAAGCTCCATCGGTTTCAAGGGTCCGACACAAAGTATTGTGAGGGTTTGCTGGACCAAACCGCCACAAATACAGGTTAGTCAAAGTCCAACCTACTTTCTCGTCAGTTTTGAGTCTCCGACATTTCATCAGTTTTAGTTTTCGAACAGAAGAAACTATCTTCAATTGCTGCAGTTCTTAAATCCATCAAGAAATTTTCAGAAAAAGGCGGTGATTTTTGGTGGATTTCAATCTCTCCCGCTGAAATTTTCACCAAAATTTTCAGTCTTTATATTATTTATTTCTCTCTCTCTTATCTTCTTACAAAACTAAAACTTAGATCTGGTTTTCTCCTCTTTCCTTTAGTTCTTCTCCACTGAAGAAGATTGCTGAGGGTTTGTGTTGGATTTAATTTGTTTAATTTCTTAAGGTTTGTGTTATGGATTTGTGGTCTAGAAACGAAATCTAGATATGGGTTTCTGTTGATGAAACTTGATATTGTGCTTTGAGCTTTGATTTTCTTAGATTTGAGCTTAGAATTTATGATTGGGGTCTGAGTTTTATCTGTTTTGTACAAATGTTGGGGTTTTGTGACATTTCTTTGTTTCTCATTGTGCTTGTGTTGTTTTCTCTAATTTCTGTTGAATGGGAAAGCTTGAGAAAAGGCTGAGCCTTGAAATAAAGAACCCCTTACCCCTTATATCAACTTATTGGATTATAAAGATATTATGATGTTGGAAATGAAATTTCAGTTCTTAGAGAGGTAGGATATGAAACTATAAAATGTTCTGCTGTTTTTGTTGTGTGTTTGGTGCTTCTCGGCACTGTTTTATCTACACTGTCCAACTGCCTGTAGAGACTATGAACTTTGTTAGCCAAAGCATTTGATGATTATATGTTGTAAGAAGATCGATAAGGTGATGCAGTAAGATTATATGTACAGAATGTGAACTATGTCTGTAGGAGAGGTTGCTATCAATAGGGGAGATGGTTTACTGTGTCTGGACATGCAATATCCCGTACTTATGAGATGCTCAGTTCACTACCAGGCTTACTTTGTTAACTTGCTGTGTGAAGAAACAATGACGTCTGAATCTCCTTCTGAAATTTATGTTTTTACCCCAAAATTTTGTTTTGAATTTGGTCTTATTGGTTTACGGATTTAACAGCAAGGGTTATATATGGTTTTGGTCATTTTCTGCTCATCTCAAAATTGGTGTCTTCTAGTTTGTGGGGGGCATAAAATTCATACATTGTCTGACCGCTATTTGTTTCCAAGAAAAATTAATGTACTGGGCCATTTTCTTTGGTGCTCAAATAAAGTGTTGATTAATCAATTTCACTTTATTAAATTGCATTATGAGGTCTTGGTTTCAGTCAGTTCCATGCTAGTGACAAGATTGATGAACCTTCCTTTTCATGAAGTTTGTAGAATCAGTTGTTTTTTATAGCACTGGTCATGTGAACTTTGTATGCAATTCTTGGACCAAATTCTATGGAATACACAAGAGATCAGTTAAAGCCTCAAATGCTTTGTTTGCAAATTTTTTGTGTTAATAAGGAATGGTAAGAGGGGCTTCCGTTGTTCTATCTGTATCAATTGATTAAGTTTGATGTTATTGGGTGCAAATAATGTGTTTGTCGAATGTTTCCTACTGTTCTTTTCTGTTAAAATTATTGAAATCATTGTGTTTGTTGAATTCCATTAGGTTTTGGCCATTTATGACGGTGTATGTTGTGTTCGAATACTAGCTTTGAAATCCATCGTAATGTTCTGGCCATTTATGACGGTCTATGTTGTGGATAAGTATATTTGATGTCAGCAAATATTTGAGTACCCAGAAGTGTTGGATGGCTGGATCTACACCAAGATAAATAATAGGTGGAAGGATCACAAAATTTCATGTTAAAAAGGCTGCTTATACAAAATGGAATACGGTGGAAGAACGTCTTGCTAATCCACCACACGATGTTGTTGAGAGCCAGTGGAGGGTACTCGTTGAGGTTTGGAATACTGATTTGAAGAAACAAGTAAGCATTATTACTCTTGTTTTTCATGAGAAGTCTCATAATTAAGCAGGCCTGACATTATAAGATCTTATATTTGGTGCAGGCAATATGCCAAATAAACAAAGAAAACTGGGAGAAACAAACATTTTACCATACTACTGGCTCTAAACCACATGCTAAGTGTGTAGCAGAGGTAAGTTTCTATACCACTGCTAAGTCTTAAATACTCTTTCCTATGATACAAGTTTTAACATCTTTCAACTGAACAATGCTAACCTACCTGTAAATATAGAGAATCTTGATTTATTATAGCAAAGACAAGTTAGTATACAGTACATTTATATCTCCCCACTTTTGGAATTTACTGGAACTTTACATTAAATGAAACCATGTTATTTATATAGCTGAATAGTGATGGATCTTCCTTGCTGTTAAAAAATAAAACTTGAATAGTAGAACTTAGAACTGAACTTAATCACTACGGCCTTTAGTTACTTTTTTTTTCCACTTATGTTTGTTATGTGTGATTCTTAAGCTGGAAATTCATCCATTGTCTCTGAATCTCTGAGTCTGTTATGCTAGGTGCTATCTAGATCTGCAACATGTTGCGTATATGGTTTCAAAAACTAGCTCTTGATTCCCATAACCATGATCCTGCAATATTTTCGTTGTGCTAAGCTTTTATGGTTTTGAATCTCTAAACCTGTCTGTCTTACCTCTAAGCTCCATCTGTGGCCTGACTTGTGCAGTTGTTGCTGATTTTGGGTGTTATAACCTAGTATTTTCCATCTCCCCTAGGTTATGATAGTAGTTTCACGACTGAACTAATTGCTTGCATATGATTTATTCAAACTGTCTACGTGAAATCTCATTCCCAGTTGTTGACATGACTGTCCAAGCTGAGACAATGGGTGAAGCTATGAATCTTCCCCGCACCCTCCAGGATTACATGTATCCTTCGAGATTAAGTTTGTCTCCATGAATGTTTTACCTCAAACTGATAGTCCATTTGAACTGAATGCAAACATGTTACAACTGCTTCCGATTAAGTATTCAATAAGTTTATATGTATGTTTCTGTTCTTATATGTATGTTGATTTTCTTATCGAATTCTCTTTATATAGCTAGGGAAGAAACTAGGACGGCGTCCTAAACGTCATGAGATCTTTGGTGTTACCCATACCAAAAAGAAGAAAACTGAAGACCCAGATGAAGTCTTGATGGATCCAGAAGTGGCTGCAGAGCTTGTACGTATTTTTGATTTATTATTAATCAATTTTGAATTTGTTTACGTATGATTACTTACGCATTTGATCTTGAAAATGATATTTCTGTAGAAGGAAATGGAGGAAGTAGAGATCCAAGCTAGCTTACCAGGTTCTGATATTGTGCTGCAAGGACGACATGATGCTTTTGCCCAAGTGCGAGGACGAGATAAAGGGGGTCGTGTTCGCTATCTAGGCAATGGTATAAAGCCAAAGAACTATTGGGTGAAGAATCATCCACCAAACACACCACTGACCCAAATGCTAAAATTGTGAACCTTACACAACTGGAGAATACTGTTGCACAACTTCAAGTAGCAATGCAACGAATAGCTGATTTGGAGGCACTACTTGTTGCGCTTGATGAACTGGGAACTGCTAACACTGTTACGCCATCGAATGACGCAGAGATCAGGAACAGTCCATGAATGGAAGATCTTAGTGCACAAATGCTCGACTGATATACTACTTATATAACTCTGGTGACTCAGGTGCTTGTTTTTTTGAGTAAAGGGAATGGGATCTCTTTTTTGTTTTTTTTGTTTTCATGCCATTAGGTGTGTTCTTATCATGTCCCAAAATTTCCACAGGTATTTGGATGTTGATAGTCTTAGTTACCAGCTTTTTAACTCTCTGGGTGTTGTTATGTTGTCCAGATTTATGTTTTTTGTTATGTTGTCCCAAAATTTCCACAGGTATTTGGATGTTGATAGTCTTAACTAACTGTCAGATATGTAGGTTTCTATATATATGGTGCATCAATGTAAAACTTTGTTATGAATGGTATAAATTTCGATTTTTGAAAAGCTTTTTAATTTTTGTGTTAATGACTTAAGATTCCTGAGTAATTCTGAGAATGTAATTCCGGCACCGGAGAATAATAACCGGTAACCGACGACCGGTATCGATGTCCGGCAAACGTCGGATAAATCCGGCGCCAATAATAAATAATAAATATACTAGTGAGGGTTTTTTAACCGTCACTATAGAAAAATCCGACAACGGCTGCGGGAATATAGTTGACGGCGGGAAGAAAACTATTTGTGATGGTTTGACCGCACGCCACAAATAGAACACATATTCGTGAAGGTTGACCAAGCGTCGCAAATAACACTAAACCGTCACAAAAAACGTTTGTGACCCCAGTAGTAACGGAGGCTTGCCACCCGTCACAAATGTTTTTTTGTGACGGTGTTTTGGATATTTGTAACTGTTTTGTGCTATTTGTGACGGTCTGGAAACCGTCACAATAGGCCCTCTCTTTTGTAGTGTTGGCAAAGGATTTTTGGGAAATTCAAGAACAAACAATGAACCTCAACAATCGTGATGTTTCAGAGTTGATTCAGCACTTCACCACAATCAATCAAGAAGTTACTAGGTTTATTTTTTTACTTCAGCAAGAAAGTCCAAATTTGAGGGATGGTGAAAGCATGATGGAACTTCAACAAAGGTGTCGTGCGGATGGTGAAATCATGATGGAACTTCAACAAAGGTGTCGTGCGGAATATAGTCGCATCTACGAAAAATATTTCCAATTTGGAAGTTGTTTCGAGATTTTAAAATATTTGCCGAAATATTGTCTAATATTTATGTTTTAATTTCTCAATTGTCCACTTAAGTTCTTATGTTTTAATTTTTTAATTGTCTAACTATTAAGTTTTAATATTTAAACTATTAAATGTATTTGTAATTAAAATGTAAGATTGGATTAAAAATAGAATTAAGTTTAAGTTTCAACAATACTCGTCAAATTTTTAAATTCATTAATGGTCATTTTACAAGATATAAAACTAGACATTAATAATTTAAAAATAGAAAATTTGGGATAATGTTTTTCATCTTGGTAATCTTTTTCATTTCACCAAATTTCCAATCAATGCGCTCATGAACGGTGTTTCCTTTGTTTATCTTCTTTTTTAGCTTCAAATTTGTTTTGCCTTGATTTTCCTTGCCTTGAAATTTTCTTTACCTTTTCTTAGTTGCGGTTTTGACTTGGTTAATATCCAAAACTAGACTTCTTTTCTTCTTACCTATTTCTTTATAACTATCACATATCTTCTTAACGGCACCTTCAAGCACTACTCTTGCAAAACCAAGTTGTGTTGCCGAATCAAGTTGGATTTTTAATTGTGCCATTTGACATTCGAAAAAATAAATTAGATTGAGAAAGAGAGAAATGTAGAAATTTAGATTGAGAAAGAGAGAATTAGAGAAAAATTTTGTGTAAAATTTTTTGGGGTAAGTTCTAAATTTGAAAATTACCTATTTATAGCGATAAAGAACTAGCAGTTGGCGCTAGAGCGAGCGATATTCATGGGAACTCCGGTGATAAAGACTTTATCGTTGGCGTTATAGTCAAAATCGCTGGCTAGAATCTCGGTCGCTCCGTGTTTTCCCCATAATGGCACAATTAGTTTGCCATTGGTGGGATTTCAAGTTGTTGTAGTAGTAATAGGTTCGTTGAGACTTGTGAAAGCAAAAGATTTTAGATTTAATGAAATTTAAAAACAAACAAAACTTAATTCAAGATTAGGAATAACCAAGACACTGATTCCAATATCACACATGAATAAGTTATGGAAAATAATCCAAAACTCTAATTATCTTTTAAGTCTCTTATTTCTTAATTCACAAATAATCAAACATATTCACAAATATTAATTGTATTACCCAAGCATAGACTATCAATTCATTAACCAAAGTATAATCTATCAAATTGAATCACAAGTAATTAAGAAAATTATGTAAACATTTAAAAACTCTGCAAAAGCAGTGATTGAGTGAATTATAATTAAAAATTAGAGAAAATGAAATAGTTACCCATTATTCATGCGTGAATAGCTTCCTCATTTCCTTGGTTGTGGGAGAATTAGCTCATCATCATGTTGGAAACACATTCAAAATTCATTTTTATTGCTCAAAGGGTGTTTACAAAGATGAAATGGAGAAAAACTATTAAACCGGGTTTTGTAACAGTTATATTTGTTACAAACGGAAAAGAACGATAGAACAACATTGTCGTTGATTCTGTAGCTCTCGACCCACGCCTGTGTATCGTTTCCAATTTTGAGAAACGACTGCTGTTGCGCGCCTTATGTTCTTGGTGTTCTTCACAGCAGCAGAAATGGTGATTCTTCTTCAACTCGACCTTCACAGCTCTGTCATCTCTCAAACTCTCTGTAACCCTTTTAATAACCCTCATCACCCTTTATATACTCTCCAGAATCAAAAATACTCGCCAATAACTCCGGATAATCTTCATTTACTCGAAAATATTCTTCACTGCCAGTCACGGGATTTCTTCCCTTTTTTACAGCTTCTCACGTGTCTGTAGCCATCCAACAAACTGTTATTTGTCTTCTACACGATTCTTCTCCAGTTTAGCACACTCCAAACACGTCTAAATCTTGCGCAATCCCGTGATAACCTCTTCCGAGAATAAACTCTCTTGTTTTGTTCTCGCGGAATATCCAGCCACACTGGATCGAATCTAACACCTCTATCACCCCTGTCTAGCCCATAGGAACATACCCAATCAATATCAGCTCTTTAATCTCCCTAAAACTCCTTCAAAATCGCAACCCTAAACTTCTAGTGTGAAAAACCAATTTCCCGCCAAAACCAAAATTCAAATGATTAAGATGATGGTTGCCCTCCATCCAGAGTATGGGCGCCTTTAACAGCTGGGGTTCCTGGGGGTGCCCCGAGCAACTTTTCGAGCCGAATTTTCCAAAAATGTTTATTTCCCAAAAATACCTACAAACACATAAAACACCATAATAAGTACGAAATCGAGTACCAACAATACAGAACATTGAGGACAAATTAGACACAAAAATGTGTCTATCAAATACTCCCAAACTTATTATTTGCTAGTCCTCGAGCAAAACTAATCCAGAAAAATAAAATCCTAACTCGCTAGGTGGCCCTAGAGACCAAAATATAGTTTCGGGAAGGTTTACCAGAGGTGTACCCACAAAACCATGACTTCTAATTGGTCAAAAGTATCCAAAGAGCTATGAGGACATACATATTCTCAACCTATCTCCAAGTAACTAGAATGCCAGAGAAATTACAGGTGCCAGCTCTAAAGATGAACAAAGAATAGGGGAGACACATCCGCAACACTGCTAGATAAAGAGATATCCGCTACACAGCTAGATAAACATTGTAAGATGCGTCCGCTTTACAGCTAGATAAGATTATGAGAGAGATAAAAATGAGAGGGACATCTGCTACACAGCTGAAATAATTACGTGTGATGAGTTGAATCAGTGCTAGAAAGATCTTGTGCCAGATGGAAAGCGGACTAACAAAGCAACCAATATGCATCTCTCCTCGACTCTCTCATAGTGCTCAGTAGAAACAACGTCTTCTTCGGTCTTCAACTGTTGATGATAAACTCTCGAACTTCGTAGAACCTTGAAAATTAATTTTTCTCTTCGATTTCTTGCTTGAAACTTCCTTATAGACTTCTACTTCCCTATGGCCTTATTAAACAAAATTTAAATGTACTTTTTTTTTTTGGAAACAAAAATAACAAGACAACAATTTATATGGTCATTAGAGAAGGACTTTAGAACTTGGATCTTCACAACTTGTAATGTCTTGGTATCATGAACTTCAACAACGTATATCGTTTGATTTTCTTTGCTCTTGTAACTCAATCTTCAACTTTGATTTTTTGAATTATTCTTTTCTATTGTTGCTTGTAAACCTTAAACGTCTTCAACTTTCTTCATAGATTTTTATGTCGCTCCACTTGTTGATGATGATAAGTTTCTACTGAGAGAGAATCGTAATCCAGTAACTAAGACTACATTGTGAGGTTTCTTTGTCTTTCTGGCATTTCCTTCTCACCTACTTGCATCACGGTTACCCTCTAAAAGGAACAAGTTCTCTCCTGAATGTCAAATATCTCAATGTCTTTTTCTCTAATGCCTCAGAAGAATGTTATCCCTAGCAATTCCAATTTCCATCTTTTCGGTAAGAAATAACTTAGCTAACCGGATACTATGTGACGCTAGAAGTTTCAAAAATGCAACTAAAAAGTTCTTCCCCACCCCCAAACTTAAATCTAACACTGTCCTCAATGTTTCTAATGAAAGAGCAGTACCAAAAGTAAAATAACACGAGGAGAAGTTGGAAAGATAGTACCTGGGTGAAGAGAGAAATCAAAAACTAATATACAACATACAATCGCCTCGATGGTCAATCAAGGGTAAACAGGGTCCTCCAGAGGGACCTCCTCAACATCCCCTGTAGGAAAGGACTCTAAAAAGGGTTTCAATCTCTGACCATTAACCTTCGAAGAAGTACTACCATCCGGTGTCTCAATCTCAACAGCTCCATGAGGAAAGACAGTGATAAAAGGAACCGTCCACCGAGAACGTAACTTCCCAGGAAAAAACGCAAGCGGGTATCATAAAGAAGAACTTTTTGACCTAGAGAAAATGACTTTCTTAAAATATTCTTATCATGCACAAGTTTCATTTTGTTCTTATACTCCTTAGCACTATCGTATGCATCTCTACGAATCTCTTCCAACTCATTGAGCTGGAGTTTCCTATGGGATCCTGCCTTGTCTAGTGAAAACTTTAGCCTCTTAACATCCCAATATGCTCTATGTTCTAGCTCAACATGTGACATTCCTTTCCATACACAAGTCGATAACGTGACATTCCAATGGGGGTATTAAACACAGTACGGTAAGCCTATAAGGCATCAGTAAGCCTAGACGGCCAGTCTTTCCGATTAGGATTAACTGTTTTCTCTAATATACGCTTTATCTCCCTATTGGAAACCTCTACCTGACCACTAGTATGTAGATGATACGGGGTATCTACCTTATGTGTAATATCATATTTCTTCATCAAAAGCCTAAAAGGTCCATTACAAAAGTGCGACCCTCCATCACTAATTATGGATCGCGGTGTACCAATACGTGTAAGTATATTATCTTTCAATAACTCAATCACAACCCTATGGCCATTAGTCTTACACGCAACCGCCTCAATCCACTTAGAGACATAGTCTACAGCGACAAGGATGTATAAGTTACCAAAAGAATTAGGAAACGGACCCATAAAGTCAATACCCCACACATCAAAGACCTCAATAACTAAAATAGGGTTCATGGTCATCATGTTCCTACGGTAAATGGTTCCTAATTTTTGGCAACGTTCACAAGTAACACAGTAACTGTGGGAGTCTTTAAACAACGAAGGCCAATATAATCCACACTGCAATATCTTAGCAGCAGTCTTTTTAGCACTAAAGTGACCCCCACAAGCATGATCATGACAAAAGGAAATAATACTGGACTGGTCACTCTCAGGTATACATCTCCTAATAATCTGTTCGGGACAATACTTAAATAAATAAGGATCATCCCAAAAGAAGTGCTTCACCTCGGATAAAAACCTAGAACGATCTTGTTTACCCCATTGATGGGGCATTCGACCAGTAATAAGATAATTCACTATATTCGCATACCAAGGTAATTGGGTAACAAAGAACAGTTGTTCATTAGGAAAGCGATCCCTTATAAGAAGGGGATCATCAGGGAAATCAACAACTAGACTAGACAAGTGGTCTGTTACTACATTTTCAGCACCCTTTTTGTCTCTAATGTCTGGAGAAAACTCTTTCAACAAAAGGATCCACCTAATCAATCTAGATCTCGTATCCTTCTTAGACAGAAGATATTTCAAAGCAGCATGATCAGTATATATTACGATCTTAGAACCTAAGAGATATGGTCTAAACTTGTCTAAGGAAAACACAATGGCTAACAGTTCCTTTTCAGTAGTGGTATAGTTCAACTGGGTATCATTCAGAGTTTTGCTAGCATAGTAAATCAAATGAAGTAATTTGTTTTCTCGCTGATCTAGCACAACACCAATAGCATAATCTAAAGCATTACACATGATCTCAAAGGGTAAGTTCCAGTTGGGTGCCTGGACTATGGGGGCGGTAGTGAGTAAATTCTTAAGCTTCTCAAAAGCCTCTAAACAAGAATCATCAAAGACAAACTTAACGTATTTTGCAAGCAAAATGCAAAGAGGTCTAGAAATCAAGCTAAAATCTTTAATGAATCGACGATAAAAACCTGCATGCCCTAAGAATGACCTAATATCTCTTACGTACCGTTTTTGGGACCTGTAAAGTTTTAATAAGGTCAACTTTGGCTCTATCTACCTCTATACCCTTCGAAGATACGATATGCCCTAGAAAAATTCCTGAACGAACCATGAAGTGACATTTCTCCCAATTAAGCACTAAATTCTTTTCCCTACACCTAGTCAAAACTGATGCAAGCACTCATCGAAAGACGAACCAAACACTGAAAAATCATCCATAAAGACCTCTAAGAACCATTCTACCATGTCAGAAAATATGCTCAACATACAACGCTGAAAGGTCGCAGGGGCATTACAAATCCCGAAAGGCATGCATCTATACGCAAAGGTACCAAAGGACAAGTAAAAGTGGTTTTCTCTTGGTCTTCTGGGGAAATAACAACCTGATTATGAACGCAGTATCCATCTAAAAAGCAATAATATCTACGTCCAGCTAATCACTCTAGCATTTGGTCGATGAAGGGAAGGGGAAAGTGGTCCTTCCTAGTGACCTTGTTCAATTTTATATAGTCAATACAGACTCGCCAACCCGTGGTCACCCGGGTTGGGATTAACTCATTATTATCATTCTGAACTACAGTAATACCGGATTTCTTGGGAACAACCTGAACGGTGTGACCCACTTACTGTCTGAAATGGGGTAGATAATGCCTGCATCTAACGTCTTAAGAACCTCGGTTCGAACTACTTATTTCATATTAGGGTTCAGTCGACGTTGCATCTCCCTAGAAGGTTTGGTGTCACTCTCTAAATAGATATGATGCATACAATCAGTAAGACTTATACCCTTAATGTCTTCTATGTTCCACCCTAAGGCTTCCTTGTTGTTCTGAAGGACGGTTACTAGCCTACTTTCCTGATCACTATCCAAGTCAGATGCTACAATCACAAGTAAAGTCTCAAACGGGCCTAAAAACACATATTTTAGGGTATCTGGTAATGGTTTTAGGTCCAACTTAGGAGGCTTTTCTAACGAAGGAACTAGGGTAGAGACTTAGAAACTGGTATTAGTTCGAACTTAGGTTTCCATCCATTACTAGTGTCTAACAAAGGGGTTGAGTCTAACAAAGCATTCACCTCATTAATCACATTATCATCATCAAAATCAATCCCAAAGTGAGTTACGCATTTTTCTAATGGATCTTCTAACAAAGTGTTGGTAATGACTCCTCGACTAATGTTCCTATCATGTTCACCTCTTCTATGTTCTAGTCATCTAGTTCAGAGAGTAGCTTACTAATATTCAAAATGTTCATCTCAATAGTCATATTACCAAAAGACAAATTCATAATATCGTTTCGACAGTTGATGATTGCATTGGATGTAGCTAAAAATAGGCGACCTAAAATCACTGGTATCTGGTTCTCTGGGTCAGGGACAGGTTGGGTATCTAGGATATATAAACTTGTCGACCTCTATAAGAACATCTTCGATCACACCAAGAGGAATTTTAAAGGACCTATCAGCTAACTGAAGTGTCATCTGGGTAGGTTTCATCTCACCAAGTCCTAGCTTAAGGTACACATGGTATGGAAGTAAGTTCACACTGGCTCCTTAGTCAAGCAAAGCTTTCTCGACACAGTATTTACCTATTGTGCAAGAAGTAGTAGGGGACCCTGGGTCTTTATACTTAGGAGTAGTGGTATTCTGAATAATAGAACTCACATGACTAGCTAGGAAGGCTTTCTTCTGGATACTAAGTTTTCGCTTTCGCGTACACATATCCTTAAGAAACTTGGCATAAGCGGGAATCTGCTTAATCGCATCTAATAATGGAAGGTTGATGGTTACCTGCTTAAAAACCTCCAATATATCATTAAAGTTGGACTCCCTCTTAGTTGGAACTAGCAGCTGTGGGAATGGGGCTCTAGGAACAAAGCCGGGCTCAATATGACCCTCATTGGTCTCTTTAGAGACTCTATCAGTCTCCTCAGTTTCTGGTTCAGAAGGGTGAACTACAACATGTTCACTATCAGGCATGGAAACCTTGTTGTCTATCACTCTACCACTCCTAAGGGTTTTAATAGCATTTACATGTTCAGATGGTCTTTCACCTATTTCATTACACTACGGGAAAAATATACATCTACCACTGGAGATTTACAACTCTTCGCTAAACATCGTAGAAAGTCATATGTTTTACAACTGGTTTCAAAGGAAGAGTTGTCGTATATCATTACTGCCAACCCTTAGGAAACAAGGGGTTGCGCTAAGAAACAAACGACAACTCCTTAAGCAAAAACGTTGTGACAACATTTAGCTATAACAACTCTGTTCCATAAAGGTAGTGACTAAGCCTATCACAATTTTCACAAGAGTTGTTGAAGAACACCAAAATATGATGATGAAAAATAGTGTTAGAGGGGAGATTTGAACATGAACCTACTGCTTGGAAGTCTGCCTCATCAACCATCCTTACAGTTCACAAGTTTTGTTTTTTTTTCTTTTTTTTTAATAAAAACGTATAACAACACTTATAAGTGTTGTTGAAGTAAAAATATAGAATGTTGGAAAAAATGAGATTAGAAGGGAGATTCGAACATGAATCTACTGCATGGAAGTCTAGCTCATCAACCATCCTTACCGTTCACAAGTTTTGGTTTTTTTTTTCTTAATAAAAATGCATAACAACACTTATAATTGTTGTTGAAGTAAAAATATAGAACGTTGGCAGAAATGAGGATGGGGGGATTTGATCCTCAGCCTCCTGCATGAAAGTCTACACCACTAACCATTCCTACACTATCACAAGTTCTGTCAAGTTTTTGGTTCTTTAATATACTAATTTTAAGACAACCCTTTATAAGAGTTGTGGATGGATTCGTCGTTCTTACCAAGTTTCCGATTTAGAGTAGTCCACTCACGTCCAGGTTTCGATCTCGGAGCCTGGTTTGCATACAATATGGAGAAATAGGGTTGGTTTAAGGTTTCGTAGAATATTCCGAAGGAATTTTATTTGTAAATGGATGGATTCGTCGTTCTTACCAAGTTTCTGACTCAAAGTAATCAACTCGCGGCTAGGTTTACATCTCGGAGCCTAGTTTGCATACAATATGAAGAAATAGGGTTTCTTTAAGGTTTCGTAGAATATTCCGAAAGAATCTTACCTGTAAATTAAGGGATTCGTCGTTCTTACTAAGTTTCTGTCTTAGAGTAGTCCACTCCCGGCGAGGTTTTGATCTCGGATCCTAGTATGCATACAATATGCATAAATAGGGTTTGTTTAAGGTTTTGTAGAATATTCCGAAGGAATCTTACCTGTAAATGGATGGATTCGTCGTTCTTACCAAGTTTCTGGCTTATAGTAGTCAACTCGTGGCCAGGTTTTGATCTCGGAGCCTGATATGCATACAATATGCAAAAATATGGGTTGTTTAAGGTTCCGTAGAATATTCCGAAGGAATCTTACATGTAAATGGATGGATTCGTCGTTCTTACCAAGTTTCTGACTTAGAGTAGTCAACTCGCGGCCAGGTTTCAATCTCGGAGCCTGGTATGCATACAATATGCTGAAATATGGTTTGTTTAAGGTTTCGTAGAATATTCCGAAGGAATCTTAAATGTAAATGGATGGATTCGTCCTTCTTACCAAGTTTCTGACTCGGAGTAGTCAACTCGCGGCTAGGTTTCAATCTCGGAGCCTGGTTTGCATATAATATGAAGAAATAAGGTTTCTTTAAGGTTTCATAGAATATTCCGAAGGAATCCTACCGGTAAATGGATGGATTCGTCAATCTTACTAAGTTTCTGACTTATAGAAGTCCACTCGCGGCCAACTTTCGATCTCGGATCCTGGTATGGATACAATATGCAGAAATATGGTTTGTTTAAGGTTTATAGAATAATCCGAAGGAATCTTACATGTAAATGGATGAATTCGTCGTTCTTACCAAGTTTCTGACTTAGAGTAGTCAACTCGCGGCCAGGTTTCGATAACGGAGCCTGGTTTGCAAAAAATATGAAGAAATAGGGTTTCTTTAAGGTTTCGTATAATATTCCGAAGGAATCTTACCTGTAAATGGATGGATTCGTCGTTCTTAATAAGTTTCTGACTTAGAGTAGTCCACTCCCGGCCAGGTTTCGATCTCGGATCCTGGTATGCATACAATATGCACAAATAGGGTTTGTTTAAGGTTTCGTAGAATATTCTGAAGAAATCTTACCTGTAAATGGATGGATTTGTCGTTCTTACAAGGTTTCTGACTTAAAGTAGTCAACTCGTGGCCAGGTTTCGATCTCGGAGCCTGGTATGCATACAATATGAAGAAATAGGGTTTGTTTAAGGTTTCAAGGAATATTCCGAAGGAATCTTATTTGTTAATGGATGGATTCGTCGTTCTTACCAAGTTTCTGACTCAGAGTAGTCAACTCGCGGCCAGGTTTCGATCTCAGAGCCTGGTTTGCATTCAATATGAAGAAATAGGGTTTCTTTAAGGTTTCGTAGAATATTCCGAAGGAATCTTACCTGTAAATTGAGGGATTCGTCGTTCTTACTAAGTTTCTGTCTTAGAGTAGTCCACTCCCGGCGAGGTTTTGATCTCGGATCCTAGTATGCATACAATATGCATAAATAGGGTTTGTTTAAGGTTTTGTAGAATATTCCGAAGGAATCTTACCTGTAAATGGATGGATCCGTCGTTCTTACCAAGTTTCTGGCTTATATTAGTCAACTCGCGGCCAGGTTTCGATCTCGGAGCCTGATATGCATACAATATGCAAAAATATGGGTTGTTTAAGGTTCCGTAGAATATTCCGAAGGAATCTTACATGTAAATGGATGTATTCGTCGTTCTTACCAAGTTTCTGACTTAGAGTAGTCAACTCGCGGCCAGGTTTCGATCTCGGAGCCTGGTATGCATACAATATGCTGAAATATGGTTTGTTTAAGGTTTCGTAGAATATTCCGAAGAAATCTTACATGTAAATGGATGGATTCGTCGTTCTTACCAAGTTTCTGACTCAGAGTAGTCTCGCGGCTAGGTTTCAATCTCGGAGCCTGGTTTGCATATAATATGAAGAAATAGGGTTTCTTTAAGGTTTCTTAGAATATTCCGAAGGAATCTTACTTGTAAATGGATGGATTCGTCGTTCTTACCAAGTTTCCGACTTAGAGTAGTCCACTCACGGCCAGGTTTCGATCTCGGAGCTTGGTTTGCATACAATATGGAGAAATAGGGTTGATTTAAGGTTTCGTAGAATATTCCGAAGGAATTTTATTTGCAAATGGATGGATTCGTCGTTCTTACCAAGTTTCTGACTTAAAGTAGTCAACTCGCGGCTAGGTTTACATCTCGGAGCCTAGTTTGCATACAATATGAAGAAATAGGGTTTCTTTAAGGTTTCGTAGAATATTCCGAAAGAATCATACCTGTAAATTGAGGGATTCGTCGTTCTTACTAAGTTTCTGACTTAGAGTAGTCCACTCCAGGCGAGGTTTTGATCTCGGATCCTAGTATGCATACAATATGCATAAATATGGTTTGTTTAAGGTTTTGTAGAATATTCCGAAGGAATCTTACCTGTAAATGGATGGATTCGTCGTTCTTACCAAGTTTCTGGCTTATAGTATTCAACTCGCGGCCAGGTTTCGATCTCGGAGCCTGATATGCATACAATATGCAAAAATAAGGGTTGTTTAAGGTTCCGTAGAATATTCCGAAGGAATCTTACATGTAAATGGATGGATTCGTCGTTCTTACCAAGTTTCTGACTTAGAGTAGTCAACTCGCGGCCAGGTTTCGATCTCGGAGCTAGGTATGCATACAATATGGTGAAATATGGTTTGTTTAAGGTTTCGTAGAATATTCCGAAGGAATCTTACATGTAAATGGATGGATTCGTCGTTCTTACCAAGTTTCTGACTCAGAGTAGTCAACTCGCGGCTAGGTTTCAATATCGGAGCCTGGTTTTCATATAATATGAAGAAATAGGGTTTCTTTATGGTTTCGTAGAATATTCCGAAGGAATCTTACCGGTAAATGGATGGATTCGTCAATCTTACTAAGTTTCTGACTTATAGTAGTCCACTCGCGGCCAGCTTTCGATCTCGGAGCCTGGTATGGATACAAAATGCAGAAATATGGTTTGTTTAAGGTTTATAGAATAATCCGAAGGAATCTTACATGTAAATGGTTGAATTCGTCGTTCTTACCAAGTTTCTGACTTAGAGTAGTCAACTCGCGGCCACGTTTTGATAACGGAGCCTGGTTTGCAAACAATATGAAGAAATAGGGTTTCTTTAAGGTTTCGTATAATATTCCGAAGGAATCTTACCTGTAAATGGATGGATTCGTCGTTCTTAATAAGTTTCTCACTTAGAGTAGTCCACTCCCGGCCAGGTTTCGATCTCGGAGCCTGGTATGCATACAATATGCACAAATACGGTTTGTTTAAGGTTTCGTAGAATATTCTGAAGAAATCTTACCTGTAAATGGATGGATTTGTCGTTCTTACAAGGTTTCTGACTTAAAGTAGTCAACTCGTGGCCAGGTTTCGATCTCGGAGCCTGGTATGCATACAATATGAAGAAATAGGATTTGTTTAAGGTTTCGTAGAATATTCCGAAGGAATCTTATTTGTTAATGGATGGATTCGTCGTTCTTACAAAGTTTCCGACTCAGAGTAGTCAACTCGCGGCCAGGTTTCGATCTCAGAGCCTGGTTTGCATACAATATGAAGAAATAGGGTTTCTTTAAGGTTTCGTAGAATATTCCGAAGGAATCTTACCTGTAAATTGAGGGATTCGTCGTTCTTACTAAGTTGCTGTCTTAGAGTAGTCCACTCCCGGCGAGGTTTTGATCTCGGATCCTAGTATGCATACAATATGCATAAATAGGGTTTGTTTAAGGTTTTGTAGAATATTCCGAAGGAATCTTACCTGTAAATGGATGGATTCGTCGTTCTTACCAAGTTTCTGGCTTATAGTAGTCAACTCGCGGCCAGGTTTCGAACTCGGAGCCTGATATGCATACAATATGCAAAAATATGGGTTGTTTAAGGTTCCGTTGAATATTCCGAAGGAATCTTACATGTAAATGGATGGATTCGTCGTTCTTACCAAGTTTCTGACTTAGAGTAGTCAACTCGCGGCCAGGTTTCGATCTCGGAGCTTGGTATGCATACAATATGCTGAAATATGGTTTGTTTAAGGTTTCGTAGAATATTCCGAAGGAATCTTACATGTAAATGGATGGATTCGTCGTTGTTACCAAGTTTCTGACTCAGAGTAGTCAACTCGCGGCTAGGTTTCAATATCGGAGCCTGGTTTTCATATAATATGAAGAAATAGGGTTTCTTTAAGGTTTCGTAGAATATTCCGAAGGAATCTTACCGGTAAATGGATGGATTCGTCAATCTTACTAAGTTTCTGACTTATAGTAGTCTACTCGCGGCCAGCTTTCGATCTCGGAGCCTGGTATGGATACAATATGCATAAATATGGTTTGTTTAGGGTTTATAGAATAATCCGAAGGAATCTTACATGTATATGGATGAATTCGTCGTTCTTACCAAGTTTCTGACTTAGAGTAGTCAACTCGCGGCCACGTTTCGATAACGGAGCCTGGTTTGCAAACAATATGAAGAAATAGGGTTTCTTTAAGGTTTCGTATAATATTCCGAAGGAATCTTACCTGTAAATGGATGGATTCGTCGTTCTTAATAAGTTTCTCACTTAGAGTAGTCCACTCCCGGCCAGGTTCCGATCTCGGAGCCTGGTATGCATACAATATGCACAAATAGGGTTTGTTTAAGGTTTCGTAGAATATTCTGAAGAAATCTTACCTGTAAATGGATGGATTTGTCGTTCTTACAAGGTTTCTGACTTAAAGTAGTCAACTCGTGGCCAGGTTTCGATCTCGGAGCCTGGTATGCATACAATATGAAGAAATAGGGTTTGTTTAAGGTTTCGTAGAATATTCCGAAGGAATCTTATTTGTTAATGGATGGATTCGTCGTTCTTACCAAGTTTCCGACTCAAAGTAGTCAACTCGCGGCCAGGTTTCGATCTCAGAGCCTGGTTTGCATACAATATGAAGAAATAGGGTTTCTTTAAGGTTTCGTAGAATATTCCGAAGGAATCTTACAGTAAATTGAGGGATTCGTCGTTCTTACTAAGTTGCTGTCTTAGAGTAGTCCACTCCCGGCGAGGTTTTGATCTCGGATCCTAGTATGCATACAATATGCATAAATAGGGTTTGTTTAAGGTTTTGTATAATATTCCGAAGGAATCTTACCTGTAAATGGATGGATTCGTCGTTCTTACCAAGTTTCTGTCTTATAGTAGTCAACTCGCGGCCAGGTTTCGATCTCGGAGCCTGATATGCATACAATATGCAAAAATATGGGTTGTTTAAGGTTCCGTTGAATATTCCGAAGGAATCTTACATGTAAATGGATGGATTCGTCGTTCTTACCAAGTTTCTGACTTAGAGTAGTCAACTCGCGGCCAGGTTTCGATCTCGGAGCTTGGTATGCATACAATATGCTGAAATATGGTTTGTTTAAGGTTTCGTAGAATATTCCGAAGGAATATTACATGTAAATGGATGGATTCGTCGTTCTTACCAAGTTTCTGACTCAGAGTAGTCAACTCGCGGCTAGGTTTCAATATCGGAGCCTGGTTTTCATATAATATGAAGAAATAGGGTTTCTTTAAGGTTTCGTAGAATATTCCGAAGGAATCTTACCGGTAAATGGATGGATTCGTCAATCTTACTAAGTTTCTGACTTATAGTAGTCCACTCGCGGCCAGCTTTCGATCTCGGAGCCTGGTATGGATACAATATGCATAAATATGGTTTGTTTAGGGTTTATAGAATAATCCGAAGGAATCTTACATGTATATGGATGAATTCGTCGTTCTTACCAAGTTTCTAACTTAGAGTAGTCAACTCGCGGCCACGTTTCGATAACGGAGCCTGGTTTGCAAACAATATGAAGAAATAGGGTTTCTTTAAGGTTTCGTATAATATTCCGAAGGAATCTTACCTGTAAATGGATGGATTCGTCGTTCTTAATAAGTTTCTCACTTAGAGTAGTCCACTCCCGGCCAGGTTTCGATCTCGGAGCCTGGTATGCATACAATATGCACAAATAGGGTTTGTTTAAGGTTTTGTAGAATATTCTGAAGAAATCTTACCTGTAAATGGATGGATTTGTCGTTCTTACAAGGTTTCTGACTTAAAGTAGTCAACTCGTGGCCAGGTTTCGATCTCGGAGCCTGGTATGCATACAATATGAAGAAATAGGGTTTGTTTAAGGTTTCGTAGAATATTCCGAAGGAATCTTATTTGTTAATGGATGGATTCGTCGTTCTTACCAAGTTTCTGACTCAGAGTAGTCAACTCACGGCCAGGTTTCGATCTCAGAGCCTGGTTTGCATACAATATGAAGAAATAGGGTTTCTTTAAGGTTTCGTAGAATATTCCGAAGGAATCTTACCTGTAAATTGAGGGATTCGTCGTTCTTACTAAGTTTCTGCCTTAGAGTAGTCCACTGCCGGCGAGGTTTTGATCTCGGATCCTAGTATGCATACAATATGCATAAATAGGGTTTGTTTAAGGTTTTGTAGAATATTCCGAAGGAATCTTACCTGTAAATGGATGGATTCGTCGTTCTTACCAAGTTTCTGGCTTATAGTAGTCAACTCGCGGCCAGGTTTCGATCTCGGAGCCTGATATGCATACAATATGCAAAAATATGGGTTGTTTAAGGTTCCGTAGAATATTCCGAAGGAATCTTACATGTAAATGGATGGATTCGTCGTTCTTACCAAGTTTCTGACTTAGAGTAGTCAACTCGCGGCCAGGTTTCGATCTCGGAGCCTGGTATGCATACAATATGCTAAAATATGGTTTGTTTAAGGTTTCGTAGAATATTCCGAAGGAATCTTACATGTAAAAGGATGGATTCGTCGTTCTTACCAAGTTTCTGACTCAGAGTAGTCTCGCGGCTAGGTTTCAATCTCGGAGCCTGGTTTGCATATAATATGAAGAAATAGGGTTTCTTTAAGGTTTCTTAGAATATTCCGAAGGAATCTTACTTGTAAATGGATGGATTCGTCGTTCTTACCAAGTTTCCGACTTAGAGTAGTCCACTCACGGCCAGGTTTCGATCTCGGAGCTTGGTTTGCATACAATATGGAGAAATAGGGTTGGTTTAAGGTTTCGTAGAATATTCCGAAGGAATTTTATTTGCAAATGGATGGATTCGTCGTTCTTACCAAGTTTCTGACTCAAAGTAGTCAACTCGCGGCTAGGTTTACATCTCGGAGCCTAGTTTGCATACAATATGAAGAAACAGGGTTTCTTTAAGGTTTCGTAGAATATTCCGAAAGAATCTTACCTGTAAATTGAGGGATTCGTCTTTCTTACTAAGTTTCTGACTTAGAGTAGTCCACTCCCGGCGAGGTTTTGATCTCGGATTCTAGTATGCATACAATATGCATAAATATGGTTTGTTTAAGGTTTTGTAGAATATTCCGAAGGAATCTTACTTTTAAATGGATGGATTCGTCGTTCTTACCAAGTTTCTGGCTTATAGTATTCAACTCGCGGCCAGGTTTCGATCTCGGAGCCTGATATGCATACAATATGCAAAAATAAGGGTTGTTTAAGGTTCCGTAGAATATTCCGAAGGAATCTTACATGTAAATGGATGGATTCGTCGTTCTTACCAAGTTTCTGACTTAGAGTAGTCAACTCGCGGCCAGGTTTCGATCTCGGAGTTTGGTATGCATACAATATGCTGAAATATGGTTTGTTTAAGGTTTCGTAGAATATTCCGAAGGAATCTTACATGTAAATGGATGGATTCGTCGTTCTTACCAAGTTTCTGACTCAGAGTAGTCAACTCGCGGCTAGGTTTCAATATCGGAGCCTGGTTTTCATATAATATGAAGAAATAGGGTTTCTTTAAGGTTTCGTAGAATATTCCGAAGGAATCTTACCGGTAAATGGATGGATTTGTCAATCTTACTAAGTTTCTGACTTATAGTAGTCCACTCGCGGCCAGCTTTCGATCTCGGAGCCTGGTATGGATACAATATGCATAAATATGGTTTGTTTAAGGTTTATAGAATAATCCGAAGGAATCTTACATGTATATGGATGAATTCGTCGTTCTTACCAAGTTTCTGACTTAGAGTAGTCAACTCGCGGCCACGTTTCGATAACGGAGCCTGGTTTGCAAACAATATGAAGAAATAGGGTTTCTTTAAGGTTTCGTATAATATTCCGAAGGAATCTTACCTGTAAATGGATGGATTTGTCGTTCTTAATAAGTTTCTCACTTAGAGTAGTCCACTCCCGGCCAGGTTCCGATCTCGGAGCCTGGTATGCATACAATATGCACAAATAGGGTTTGTTTAAGGTTTCGTAGAATATTCTGAAGAAATCTTACCTTTAAATGGATGGATTTGTCGTTCTTACAAGGTTTCTGACTTAAAGTAGTCAACTCGTGGCCAGGTTTCGATCTCGGAGCCTGGTATGCATACAATATGAAGAAATAGGGTTTGTTTAAGGTTTCGTAGAATATTACGAAGGAATCTTATTTGTTAATGGATGGATTCGTCGTTCTTACCAAGTTTCCGACTCAGAGTAGTCAACTCGGGGCCAGGTTTCGATCTCAGAGCCTGGTTTGCATACAATATGAAGAAATAGGGTTTCTTTAAGGTTTCGTAGAATATTCCGAAGGAATCTTACCTGTAAATTGAGGGATTCGTCGTTCTTACTAAGTTGCTGTTTTAGAGTAGTCCACTCCCGGCGAGGTTTTGATCTCGGATCCTAGTATGCATTCAATATGCATAAATAGGGTTTGTTTAAGGTTTTGTAGAATATTCCGAAGGAATCTTACCTGTAAATGGATGGATTCGTCGTTCTTACCAAGTTTCTGGCTTATAGTAGTCCACTCGCGGCCAGCTTTCGATCTCGGATCCTGGTATGGATACAATATGCATAAATATGGTTTGTTTAAGGTTTATAGAATATTCCGAAGGAATCTTACTTGTAAATGGATGGATTCGTCGTTCTTACCAAGTTTCCGACTTATAGTAGTCCACTCACGGCCAGGTTTCGATCTCGGAGCTTGGTTTGCATAAAATATGGAGAAATAGGGTTGGTTTAAGGTTTCGTAGAATATTCCGAAGGAATTTTATTTGCAAATGGATGGATTCGTCGTTCTTACCAAGTTTCTGACTCAAAGTAGTCAACTCGCGGCTAGGTTTACATCTCGGAGCTTAGTTTGCATACAATATGAAGAAATAGGGTTTCTTTAAGGTTTCGTAGAATATTCCGAAAGAATCTTACCTGTAAATTGAGGGATTCGTCGTTCTTACTAAGTTTCTGGCTTATAGTAGTCAACTCGCGGCCAGGTTTCGATCTCGGAGCCTGATATGCATACAATATGCAAAAATATGGGTTGTTTAAGGTTCCGTAGAATATTCCGAAGGAATCTTACATGTAAATGGATGGATTCGTCGTTCTTACCAAGTTTCTGACTTAGAGTAGTCAACTCGCGGCCAGATTTCGATCTCGGAGCTAGGTATGCATACAATATGCTGAAATATGGTTTGTTTAAGGTTTCGTAGAATATTCCGAGGGAATCTTACATGTAAATGGATGGATTCGTCATTCTTACCAAGTTTCTGACTCAGAGTAGTCAACTCGCGGCTAGGTTTCAATATCGGAGCCTGATTTTCATATAATATGAAGAAATAGGGTTTCTTTAAGGTTTCGTAGAATATTCCGAAGGAATCTTACCGGTAAATGGATGGATTCGTCAATCTTACTAAGTTTCTGACTTATAGTAGTCCACTCGCGGCCAGCTTTCGATCTCGGAGCCTGGTATGGATACAATATGCAGAAATATGGTTTGTTTAAGGTTTATAGAATAATCCGAAGGAATCTTCCATGTAAATGGATGAATTCGTCGTTCTTACAAAGTTTCTGACTTAGAGTAGTCAACTCGCGGCCACGTTTCGATAACGGAGCCTGGTTTGCAAACAATATGAAGAAATAGGGTTTCTTTAAGGTTTCGTATAATATTCCGAAGGAATCTTACCTGTAAATGGATGGATTCGTCGTTCTTAATAAGTTTCTCACTTAGAGTAGTCCACTGCCGTCCAGGTTTCGATCTTGGAGCCTGGTATGCATACAATATGCACAAATAGGGTTTGTTTAAGGTTTCGTAGAATATTCTGAAGAAATCTTACCTGTAAATGGATGGATTCGTCGTTCTTACAATGTTTCTGACTTAAAGTAGTCAACTCGTGGCCAGGTTTTGATCTCGGAGCCTGGTGTGCATAAAATATAAAGAAATAGGGTTTGTTTAAGGTTTCATAGAATATTCCGAAGGAATCTTATTTGTTAATGGATGGATTCGTCATTCTTACCAAGTTTCTGACTCAGAGTAGTCAACTCGCGGCCAGGTTTCGATCTCAGAGCCTGGTTTGCATACAATATGAAGAAATAGGGTTTCTTTAAGGTTTCGTATAATATTCCGAAGGAATCTTACCTGTAAATGGATGGATTCGTCGTTCTTAATAAGTTTCTCACTTAGAGTAGTCCACTGCCGTCCAGGTTTCGATCTCGGAGCCTGGTATGCATACAATATGCACAAATAGGGTTTGTTTAAGGTTTCGTAGAATATTCTGAAGAAATCTTACCTGTAAATGGATGGATTCGTCGTTCTTACAATGTTTCTGACTTAAAGTAGTCAACTCGTGGCCAGGTTTTGATCTCGGAGCCTGGTGTGCATAAAATATAAAGAAATAGGGTTTGTTTAAGGTTTCATAGAATATTCCGAAGGAATCTTATTTGTTAATGGATGGATTCGTCATTCTTACCAAGTTTCTGACTCATAGTAGTCAACTCGCGGCCAGGTTTCGATCTCAGAGCCTGGTTTGCATACAATATGAAGAAATAGGGTTTCTTTAAGGTTTCGTAGAATATTCCGAAGGAATCTTACCTGTAAATTGAGGGATTCGTCGTTCTTACTAAATTTCTGCCTTAGAGTAGTCCACTCCCGGCGAGGTTTTGATCTCGGATCCTAGTATGCATACAATATGCATAAATAGGGTTTGTTTAAGGTTTTGTAGAATATTCCGAAGGAATCTTACCTGTAAATGGATGGATTCGTCGTTCTTACCAAGTTTCTGGCTTATAGTAGTCAACTCGCGGCCAGGTTTCGATCTCGGAGCCTGATATGCATACAATATGCAAAAATATGGGTTGTTTAAGGTTCCGTAGAATATTCCGAAGGAATCTTACATGTAAATGGATGGATTCGTCGTTCTTACCAAGTTTCTGACTCAGAGTAGTCAACTCGCGGCCAGGTTTCGATCTCGGAGCCTGGTTTGCATACAATATGAAGAAATAGGGTTTCTTTAAGGTTTCGTAGAATATTCCGAAGGAATCTTACCTGTAAATTGAGGGATTCGTCGTTCTTACTAAGTTTCTGTCTTAGAGTAGTCCACTCCCGGCGAGGTTTTGATCTCGGATCCTAGTATGCATACAATATGCATAAATAGGGTTTGTTTAAGGTTTTGTAGAATATTCCGAAGGAATCTTACCTTTAAATGGATGGATTCGTCGTTCTTACCAAGTTTCTGGCTTATAGTAGTCAACTCGCGGCCAGGTTTCGATCTCGGAGCCTGTTATGCATACAATATGCAAAAATATGGGTTGTTTAAGGTTCCATAGAATATTTCGAAGGAATCTTACATGTAAATGGATGGATTCGTCGTTCTTACCAAATTTCTGACTTAGAGTAGTCAACTCGCGGACAGGTTTCGATCTCGGAGCCTGGTATGCATACAATATGCTGAAATATGGTTTGTTTAAGGTTTCGTAGAATATTCCGAAGGAATCTTACATGTAAATGGATGGATTCGTCGTTCTTACCAAGTTTCTGACTCAGAGTAGTCAACTCGCGGCTAGGTTTCAATATCGGAGCCTGGTTTTCATATAATATGAATAAATAGGGTTTCTTTAAGGTTTCGTAGAATATTCCGAAGGAATCTTACCGGTAAATGGATGGATTCGTCAATCTTACTAAGTTTTTGACTTATAGTAGTCCACTCGCGGCCAGCTTTCGATCTCGGAGCCTGGTATGGATACAATATGCAGAAATATGGTTTGTTTAAGGTTTATAGAATATCCGAAGGAATCTTACATGTAAATGGATGAATTCGTCGTTCTTACAAAGTTTCTGACTTAGAGTAGTCAACTCGCGGCCACGTTTCGATAACGGAGCCTGGTTTGCAAACAATATGAAGAAATAGGGTTTCTTTAAGGTTTCGTATAATATTCCGAAGGAATCTTACCTGTAAATGGATGGATTCGTCGTTCTTAATAAGTTTCTCACTTAGAGTAGTCCACTGCCGTCCAGGTTTCGATCTCGGAGCCTGGTATGCATACAATATGCACAAATAGGGTTTGTTTAAGGTTTCGTAGAATATTCTGAAGAAATCTTACCTGTAAATGGATGGATTCGTCGTTCTTACAATGTTTCTGACTTAAAGTAGTCAACTCGTGGCCAGGTTTTGATCTCGGAGCCTGGTGTGCATAAAATATAAAGAAATAGGGTTTGTTTAAGGTTTCATAGAATATTCCGAAGGAATCTTATTTGTTAATGGATGGATTCGTCATTCTTACCAAGTTTCTGACTCAGAGTAGTCAACTCGCGGCCAGGTTTCGATCTCAGAGCCTGGTTTGCATACAATATGAAGAAATAGGGTTTCTTTAAGGTTTCGTAGAATATTCCGAAGGAATCTTACCTGTAAATTGAGGGATTCGTCGTTCTTACTAAGTTTCTGCCTTAGAGTAGTCCACTGCCGGCGAGGTTTTGATCTCGGATCCTAGTATGCATACAATATGCATAAATAGGGTTTGTTTAAGGTTTTGTAGAATATTCCGAAGGAATCTTACCTGTAAATGGATGGATTCGTCGTTCTTACCAAGTTTCTGGCTTATAGTAGTCAACTCGCGGCCAGGTTTCGATCTCGGAGCCTGATATGCATACAATATGCAAAAATATGGGTTGTTTAAGGTTCCGTAGAATATTCCGAAGGAATCTTACATGTAAATGGATGGATTCGTCGTTCTTACCAAGTTTCTGACTTAGAGTAGTCAACTCGCGGCCAGGTTTCGATCTCGGAGCCTGGTATGCATACAATATGCTAAAATATGGTTTGTTTAAGGTTTCGTAGAATATTCCGAAGGAATCTTACATGTAAAAGGATGGATTCGTCGTTCTTACCAAGTTTCTGACTCAGAGTAGTCTCGCGGCTAGGTTTCAATCTCGGAGCCTGGTTTGCATATAATATGAAGAAATAGGGTTTCTTTAAGGTTTCTTAGAATATTCCGAAGGAATCTTACTTGTAAATGGATGGATTCGTCGTTCTTACCAAGTTTCCGACTTAGAGTAGTCCACTCACGGCCAGGTTTCGATCTCGGAGCTTGGTTTGCATACAATATGGAGAAATAGGGTTGGTTTAAGGTTTCGTAGAATATTCCGAAGGAATTTTATTTGCAAATGGATGGATTCGTCGTTCTTACCAAGTTTCTGACTCAAAGTAGTCAACTCGCGGCTAGGTTTACATCTCGGAGCCTAGTTTGCATACAATATGAAGAAACAGGGTTTCTTTAAGGTTTCGTAGAATATTCCGAAAGAATCTTACCTGTAAATTGAGGGATTCGTCGTTCTTACTAAGTTTCTGACTTAGAGTAGTCCACTCCCGGCGAGGTTTTGATCTCGGATTCTAGTATGCATACAATATGCATAAATATGGTTTGTTTAAGGTTTTGTAGAATATTCCGAAGGAATCTTACCTTTAAATGGATGGATTCGTCGTTCTTACCAAGTTTCTGGCTTATAGTATTCAACTCGCGGCCAGGTTTCGATCTCGGAGCCTGATATGCATACAATATGCAAAAATAAGGGTTGTTTAAGGTTCCGTAGAATATTCCGAAGGAATCTTACATGTAAATGGATGGATTCGTCGTTCTTACCAAGTTTCTGACTTAGAGTAGTCAACTCGCGGCCAGGTTTCGATCTCGGAGCTTGGTATGCATACAATATGCTGAAATATGGTTTGTTTAAGGTTTCGTAGAATATTCCGAAGGAATCTTACATGTAAATGGATGGATTCGTCGTTCTTACCAAGTTTCTGACTCAGAGTAGTCAACTCGCGGCTAGGTTTCAATATCGGAGCCTGGTTTTCATATAATATGAAGAAATAGGGTTTCTTTAAGGTTTCGTAGAATATTCCGAAGGAATCTTACCGGTAAATGGATGGATTCGTCAATCTTACTAAGTTTCTGACTTATAGTAGTCCACTCGCGGCCAGCTTTCGATCTCGGAGCCTGGTATGGATACAATATGCATAAATATGGTTTGTTTAAGGTTTATAGAATAATCCGAAGGAATCTTACATGTATATGGATGAATTCGTCGTTCTTACCAAGTTTCTGACTTAGAGTAGTCAACTCGCGGCCACGTTTCGATAACGGAGCCTGGTTTGCAAACAATATGAAGAAATAGGGTTTCTTTAAGGTTTCGTATAATATTCCGAAGGAATCTTACCTGTAAATGGATGGATTTGTCGTTCTTAATAAGTTTCTCACTTAGAGTAGTCCACTCCCGGCCAGGTTCCGATCTCGGAGCCTGGTATGCATACAATATGCACAAATAGGGTTTGTTTAAGGTTTCGTAGAATATTCTGAAGAAATCTTACCTTTAAATGGATGGATTTGTCGTTCTTACAAGGTTTCTGACTTAAAGTAGTCAACTCGTGGCCAGGTTTCGATCTCGGAGCCTGGTATGCATACAATATGAAGAAATAGGGTTTGTTTAAGGTTTCGTAGAATATTCCGAAGGAATCTTATTTGTTAATGGATGTATTCGTCGTTCTTACCAAGTTTCCGACTCAGAGTAGTCAACTCGGGGCCAGGTTTCGATCTCAGAGCCTGGTTTGCATACAATATGAAGAAATAGGGTTTCTTTAAGGTTTCATAGAATATTCCGAAGGAATCTTACCTGTAAATTGAGGGATTCGTCGTTCTTACTAAGTTGCTGTTTTAGAGTAGTCCACTCCCGGCGAGGTTTTGATCTCGGATCCTAGTATGCATTCAATATGCATAAATAGGGTTTGTTTAAGGTTTTGTAGAATATTCCGAAGGAATCTTACCTGTAAATGGATGGATTCGTCGTTCTTACCAAGTTTCTGGCTTATAGTAGTCCACTCGCGGCCAGCTTTCGATCTCGGAGCCTGGTATGGATACAATATGCATAAATATGGTTTGTTTAAGGTTTATAGAATATTCCGAAGGAATCTTACTTGTAAATGGATGGATTCGTCTTTCTTACCAAGTTTCCGACTTATAGTAGTCCACTCACGGCCAGGTTTCGATCTCGGAGCTTGGTTTGCATACAATATGGAGAAATAGGGTTGGTTTAAGGTTTCGTAGAATATTCCGAAGGAATTTTATTTGCAAATGGATGGATTCGTCGTTCTTACCAAGTTTCTGACTCAAAGTAGTCAACTCGCGGCTAGGTTTACATCTCGGAGCTTAGTTTGCATACAATATGAAGAAATAGGGTTTCTTTAAGGTTTCGTAGAATATTCCGAAAGAATCTTACCTGTAAATTGAGGGATTCGTCGTTCTTACTAAGTTTCTGACTTAGAGTAGTCCACTCTCGGCGAGGTTTTGATCTCAAATCCTATTATGCATACAATATGCATAAATATGGTTTGTTTAAGGTTTTGTAGAATATTCCGAAGGAATCTTACCTGTAAATGGATGGATTCGTCGTTCTTACCAAGTTTCTGGCTTATAGTAGTCAACTCGCGGCCAGGTTTCGATCTCGGAGCCTGATATGCATACAATATGCAAAAATATGGGTTGTTTAAGGTTCCGTAGAATATTCCGAAGGAATCTTACATGTAAATGGATGGATTCGTCGTTCTTACCAAGTTTCTGACTTAGAGTAGTCAACTCGCGGCCAGGTTTCGATCTCGGAGCTAGGTATGCATACAATATGCTGAAATATGGTTTGTTTAAGGTTTCGTAGAATATTCCGAGGGAATCTTACATGTAAATGGATGGATTCGTCGTTCTTACCAAGTTTCTGACTCAGAGTAGTCAACTCGCGGCTAGGTTTCAATATCGGAGCCTGATTTTCATATAATATGAAGAAATAGGGTTTCTTTAAGGTTTCGTAGAATATTCCGAAGGAATCTTACCGGTAAATGGATGGATTCGTCAATCTTACTAAGTTTCTGACTTATAGTAGTCCACTCGCGGCCAGCTTTCGATCTCGGAGCCTGGTATGGATACAATATGCAGAAATATGGTTTGTTTAAGGTTTATAGAATAATCCGAAGGAATCTTCCATGTAAATGGATGAATTCGTCGTTCTTACAAAGTTTCTGACTTAGAGTAGTCAACTCGCGGCCACGTTTCGATAACGGAGCCTGGTTTGCAAACAATATGAAGAAATAGGGTTTCTTTAAGGTTTCGTATAATATTCCGAAGGAATCTTACCTGTAAATGGATGGATTCGTCGTTCTTAATAAGTTTCTCACTTAGAGTAGTCCACTGCCGTCCAGGTTTCGATCTTGGAGCCTGGTATGCATACAATATGCACAAATAGGGTTTGTTTAAGGTTTCGTAGAATATTCTGAAGAAATCTTACCTGTAAATGGATGGATTCGTCGTTCTTACAATGTTTCTGACTTAAAGTAGTCAACTCGTGGCCAGGTTTTGATCTCGGAGCCTGGTGTGCATAAAATATAAAGAAATAGGGTTTGTTTAAGGTTTCATAGAATATTCCGAAGGAATCTTATTTGTTAATGGATGGATTCGTCATTCTTACCAAGTTTCTGACTCAGAGTAGTCAACTCGCGGCCAGGTTTCGATCTCAGAGCCTGGTTTGCATACAATATGAAGAAATAGGGTTTCTTTAAGGTTTCGTAGAATATTCCGAAGGAATCTTACCTGTAAATTGAGGGATTCGTCGTTCTTACTAAGTTTCTGTCTTAGAGTAGTCCACTCCCGGCGAGGTTTTGATCTCGGATCCTAGTATGCATACAATATGCATAAATAGGGTTTGTTTAAGGTTTTGTAGAATATTCCGAAGGAATCTTACCTTTAAATGGATGGATTCGTCGTTCTTACCAAGTTTCTGGCTTATAGTAGTCAACTCGCGGCCAGGTTTCGATCTCGGAGCCTGTTATGCATACAATATGCAAAAATATGGGTTGTTTAAGGTTCCATAGAATATTTCGAAGGAATCTTACATGTAAATGGATGGATTCGTCGTTCTTACCAAATTTCTGACTTAGAGTAGTCAACTCGCGGACAGGTTTCGATCTCGGAGCCTGGTATGCATACAATATGCTGAAATATGGTTTGTTTAAGGTTTCGTAGAATATTCCGAAGGAATCTTACATGTAAATGGATGGATTCGTCGTTCTTACCAAGTTTCTGACTCAGAGTAGTCAACTCGCGGCTAGGTTTCAATATCGGAGCCTGGTTTTCATATAATATGAATAAATAGGGTTTCTTTAAGGTTTCGTAGAATATTCCGAAGGAATCTTACCGGTAAATGGATGGATTCGTCAATCTTACTAAGTTTTTGACTTATAGTAGTCCACTCGCGGCCAGCTTTCGATCTCGGAGCCTGGTATGGATACAATATGCAGAAATATGGTTTGTTTAAGGTTTATAGAATAATCCGAAGGAATCTTACATGTAAATGGATGAATTCGTCGTTCTTACAAAGTTTCTGACTTAGAGTAGTCAACTCGCGGCCACGTTTCGATAACGGAGCCTGGTTTGCAAACAATATGAAGAAATAGGGTTTCTTTAAGGTTTCGTATAATATTCCGAAGGAATCTTACCTGTAAATGGATGGATTCGTCGTTCTTAATAAGTTTCTCACTTAGAGTAGTCCACTGCCGTCCAGGTTTCGATCTCGGAGCCTGGTATGCATACAATATGCACAAATAGGGTTTGTTTAAGGTTTCGTAGAATATTCTGAAGAAATCTTACCTGTAAATGGATGGATTCGTCGTTCTTACAATGTTTCTGACTTAAAGTAGTCAACTCGTGGCCAGGTTTTGATCTCGGAGCCTGGTGTGCATAAAATATAAAGAAATAGGGTTTGTTTAAGGTTTCATAGAATATTCCGAAGGAATCTTATTTGTTAATGGATGGATTCGTCATTCTTACCAAGTTTCTGACTCAGAGTAGTCAACTCGCGGCCAGGTTTCGATCTCAGAGCCTGGTTTGCATACAATATGAAGAAATAGGGTTTCTTTAAGGTTTCGTAGAATATTCCGAAGGAATCTTACCTGTAAATTGAGGGATTCGTCGTTCTTACTAAGTTTCTGTCTTAGAGTAGTCCACTCCCGGCGAGGTTTTGATCTCGGATCCTAGTATGCATACAATATGCATAAATAGGGTTTGTTTAAGGTTTTGTAGAATATTCCGAAGGAATCTTACCTTTAAATGGATGGATTCGTCGTTCTTACCAAGTTTCTGGCTTATAGTAGTCAACTCGCGGCCAGGTTTCGATCTCGGAGCCTGTTATGCATACAATATGCAAAAATATGGGTTGTTTAAGGTTCCATAGAATATTTAGAAGGAATCTTACATGTAAATGGATGGATTCGTCGTTCTTACCAAGTTTCTGACTTAGAGTAGTCAACTCGCGGACAGGTTTCGATCTCGGAGCCTGGTATGCATACAATATGCTGAAATATGGTTTGTTTAAGGTTTCGTAGAATATTCCGAAGGAATCTTACATGTAAATGGATGGATTCGTCGTTCTTACCAAGTTTCTGACTCAGAGTAGTCAACTCGCGGCTAGGTTTCAATCTCGGAGCCTGGTTTGCATATAATATGAAGAAATAGGGTTTCTTTAAGGTTTCTTAGAATATTCCGAAGGAATCTTGCCTGTAAATGGATGGATTCGTCATTCTTACTAAGTTTCTGACTTATAGTAGTCCACTCACGGCCAGCTTTCGATCTCGGAGCCTGGTATGGATACAATATGCATAAATATGGTTTGTTTAAGGTTTATAGAATAATCCGAAGGAATCTTACATGTAAATGGATGAGTTCGTCGTTCTTACCAAGTTTCTGACTTAGAGTAGTCAACTCGCGGCCAGGTTTCGATATCGGAGCCTGGTTTGCAAACAATATGAAGAAATAGGGTTTCTTTAAGGTTTCGTATAATATTCCGAAGGAATCTTACCTGTAAATGGATGGATTCGTCGTTCTTAATAAGTTTCTGACTTAGAGTAGTCCACTCCCGGCCAGGTTTCGATCTCGGAGCCTGGTATGCATACAATATGCACAAATAGGGTTTGTTTAAGGTTTCGTAGAATATTCTGAAGAAATCTTACCTGTAAATGGATGGATTCGTCGTTCTTACAAGGTTTCTGACTTAAAGTAGTCAACTCGTGGCCAGGTTTCGATCTCGGAGCCTGGTATGCATACAATATGAAGAAATAGGGTTTGTTTAAGGTTTCGTAGAATATTCCGAAGGAATCTTATTTGTTAATGGATGGATTCGTCGTTCTTACCAAGTTTCTGACTCAGAGTAGTCAACTCGCGGCCAGGTTTCGATCTCGGAGCCTGGTTTGCATACAATATGAAGAAATAGGGTTTCTTTAAGGTTTCGTAGAATATTCCGAAGGAATCTTACCTGTAAATTGAGGGATTCGTCGTTCTTACTAAGTTTCTGTCTTAGAGTAGTCCACTCCCGGCGAGGTTTTGATCTCGGATCCTAGTATGCATACAATATGCATAAATAGGGTTTGTTTAAGGTTTTGTAGAATATTCCGAAGGAATCTTACCTGTAAATGGATGGATTCGTCGTTCTTACCAAGTTTCTGGCTTATAGTAGTCAACTCGCGGCCAGGTTTCGATCTCGGAGCCTGATATGCATACAATATGCAAAAATATGGGTTGTTTAAGGTTCCGTAGAATATTCCGAAGGAATCTTACATGTAAATGGATGGATTCGTCGTTCTTACCAAGTTTCTGACTTAGAGTAGTCAACTCGCGGCCAGGTTTCGATCTCGGAGCCTGGTATGCATACAATATGCAGAAATATGGTTTGTTTAAGGTTTCGTAGAATATTCCGAAGGAATCTTACATGTAAATGGATGGATTCGTCGTTCTTACCAAGTTTCTGACTCAGAGTAGTCAACTCGCGGCTAGGTTTCAATCTCGGATCCTGGTTTGCATATAATATGAAGAAATAGGGTTTCTTTAAGGTTTCGTAGAATATTCCGAAGGAATCTTACCTGTAAATGGATGGATTCGTCATTCTTACTAAGTTTCTGACTTATAGTAGTCCACTCGCGGCCAGCTTTCGATCTCGGAGCCTGGTATGGATACAATATGCAGAAATATGGTTTGTTTAAGGTTTATAGAATAATCCGAAGGAATCTTACATGTAAATGGATGAATTCGTCGTTCTTACCAAGTTTCTGACTTAGAGTAGTCAACTCGCGGCCAGGTTTCGATATCGGAGCCTGGTTTGCAAACAATATGAAGAAATAGGGTTTCTTTAAGGTTTCGTATAATATTCCGAAGGAATCTTACCTGTAAATGGATGGATTCGTCGTTCTTAATAAGTTTCTGACTTAGAGTAGTCCACTCCCGGCCAGGTTTCGATCTCGGAGCCTGGTATGCATACAATATGCACAAATAGGGTTTGTTTAAGGTTTCGTAGAATATTCTGAAGAAATCTTACCTGTAAATGGATGGATTCGTCGTTCTTACAATGTTTCTGACTTAAAGTAGTCAACTCGTGGCCAGGTTTTGATCTCGGAGCACAGAAATAGGTTTTGTTTAAGATTTCATAGAATATTCCGAAGGAATCTTATTTGTTAATGGATGGATTCGTCGTTCTTACCAAGTTTCTGACTCAGAGTAGTCAACTCGCGGCCAGGTTTCGATCTCAGAGCCTGGTTTGCATACAATATGAAGAAATAGGGTTTCTTTAAGGTTTCGTAGAATATTCCGAAGGAATGTTACCTGTAAATTGAGGGATTCGTCGTTCTTACTAAGTTTCTGTCTTAGAGTAGTCCACTCCCGGCGAGGTTTTGATCTCGGATCCTAGTATGCATACAATATGCATAAATAGGGTTTGTTTAAGGTTTTGTAGAATATTCCGAAGGAATCTTACCTTTAAATGGATGGATTCGTCGTTCTTACCAAGTTTCTGGCTTATAGTAGTCAACTCGCGGCCAGGTTTCGATCTCGGAGCCTGTTATGCATACAATATGCAAAAATATGGGTTGTTTAAGGTTCCATAGAATATTTAGAAGGAATCTTACATGTAAATGGATGGATTCGTCGTTCTTACCAAGTTTCTGACTTAGAGTAGTCAACTCGCGGACAGGTTTCGATCTCGGAGCCTGGTATGCATACAATATGCTGAAATATGGTTTGTTTAAGGTTTCGTAGAATATTCCGAAGGAATCTTACATGTAAATGGATGGATTCGTCGTTCTTACCAAGTTTCTGACTCAGAGTAGTCAACTCGCGGCTAGGTTTCAATCTCGGAGCCTGGTTTGCATATAATATGAAGAAATAGGGTTTCTTTAAGGTTTCTTAGAATATTCCGAAGGAATCTTACCTGTAAATGGATGGATTCGTCATTCTTACTAAGTTTCTGACTTATAGTAGTCCACTCACGGCCAGCTTTCGATCTCGGAGCCTGGTATGGATACAATATGCATAAATATGGTTTGTTTAAGGTTTATAGAATAATCCGAAGGAATCTTACATGTAAATGGATGAGTTCGTCGTTCTTACCAAGTTTCTGACTTAGAGTAGTCAAGTCGCGGCCAGGTTTCGATATCGGAGCCTGGTTTGCAAACAATATGAAGAAATAGGGTTTCTTTAAGGTTTCGTATAATATTCCGAAGGAATCTTACCTGTAAATGGATGGATTCGTCGTTCTTAATAAGTTTCTGACTTAAAGTAGTCCACTCCCGGCCAGGTTTCGATCTCGGAGCCTGGTATGCATACAATATGCACAAATAGGGTTTCTTTAAGGTTTCGTAGAATATTCTGAAGAAATCTTACCTGTAAATGGATGGATTCGTCGTTCTTACAAGGTTTCTGACTTAAAGTAGTCAACTCGTGGCCAGGTTTCGATCTCGGAGCCTGGTATGCATACAATATGAATAAATAGGGTTTGTTTAAGGTTTCGTAGAATATTCTGAAGGAATCTTATTTGTTAATGGATGGATTCGTCTTTCTTACCAAGTTTCTGACTCAGAGTAGTCAACTCGCGGCCAGGTTTCGATCTCGGAGCCTGGTTTGCATACAATATGAAGAAATAGGGTTTCTTTAAGGTTTCGTAGAATATTCCGAAGGAATCTTACCTGTAAATTGAGGGATTCTTCGTTCTTACTAAGTTTCTGGCTTAGAGTAGTCCACTCCCGGCGAGGTTTCGATCTCGGAGCCTGGTATGTATACAATATGCAGAAATAGGGTTTGTTTAAGGTTTCGTCGAATATTCCGAATGTATCACAGTTTAGGGTTTGTTTAGGGATTCATAGTTTGTTTGTCATTATACCGAATTTGAAGTTTGAATCGCACCGAGCTTCATATTTATCGATTTCGATGATGTATCATGCTAAGTTTGAAGTCAGAACCCTCCCGAAGCTTCATGATTCATAGTTTGTTTTTCGTCATACAAAATTTGAAGTTCGAATCAACACTGAGCTTCATATTTATCGATTTCGATTATATATCATGCTTGGTTTGAAGTGTGAACTGAAGTTATTTCATGACCTGTATGACTAGTCAAAATTACTTCATGACTTATGTTACTAGTTGAAATTCAAACCGGAAGCAAAAAGAGAAAGCACAAAAACACAAGGAGAAAGCACAAAGAAAACCAAAATAAAACACAAAGAGCTTCATATTTTTCGATTTCAATGGTGTATCTTGCTAACACGAGTCTTGCAGTGTGAACTGTAGCTAGTTCGTGACATATATGACTAGTCGAAATTACTTCATGACCTATGTGACTAGTCCAAATTTAACCCGGAAGAACATAGAGAAAGCACAAATAAAACACAAAGAAAACACATTTTCCTTGATCCGTATGACAGTCTTAAGTCAAATCTCTACCGTCCAAAAATATCCTTAATCCGTATGACCATTTTAAATCAAATCTCGACCGTTCAAAGATAGGTATATAGAAGATCAAAAGAAAGTTGTTACAATTTCTCGACTTCCTCTCTTATCTTCGTCTCTAACCTCTCAAAACTTCCTCCTCCCTTAGGAAAAAAAACCCTAATACAAGAAATCGACTCCACCTTCATCCATTACTTTTGATGCGTTTATGAGTAGATCTGGTCCGATTTTCGTCATTGTTTGTGGTTAGGGTTGAATTAGATTGGAAATTTGTGAATTGATTAGATTTTTTTGATTTTGAAGTTTTGGGGTAAACTATATTCTCGGTAACAATCAACAGCAGCAACTTCTCCGTCTCTGATTAAGAAAACCCGTACCTATTAGCTCACCATATCAAACCCTAACCCAAGTTTCCTAAGCTTCAATTGCTTCAAATCTTCATAACATAACTCAATTCTTCCATCTTTATAATTCGAACTCAAACGCAAAACCCTAGACTGTTGACAACTCAGATTTCTGTGTTTGAGCTAAGAGATGGAATTTAAGGTTTAATTACTGAGAATTGAGATATGATTAAGAAGTATTAGGTGATGGGTTTCTGTGGCTATTCTTCAAGGGTGAGAAGACTAAGAACTGGTGCTATTTTGATAGGGTTGAACTCGATTTCAAAGACAAAGAGCAGGGATTTGACGGGGGTTTGAAGCAAGAGATGTGGAGAAATTGGGTTAATTTGGTGAACAACTGCAAGAATAGAGAAGGGGAATTGGTTTCTGGTCGAGAAACAAAGAAGTTATTGCCGTCAATTTTGGTTAGTTTAATTTCTAAATGTTGGTCGTGAATTCTAGACTGCAGTGATGGTTGTTGGTATTTGGAGAGAGTTAAGACATGGAATTGAAGATTGAAATCAATACGAAAGCAGTCATATTCGGGTATTTTATAATCTCATCCAAGATTTTTTTGATGTTCCTGAGAGAAGGAAGATTTTTTTGATGAGTTTGCTCTTTTGGGGTTTTGTTAAATTTGTACTGTGAAGTTCTTGTACTTGATTTGTAGCTGATTGATATCAATATCAGTGAAGTTAGTGATGCTGTGTGTTGGGTGGTTGCGGATTTGAGTCCGCTGTGAAACTCAGTTGAGATGAATCTTGGGTTTGATTGGAAAAAGATGGCAGCAAAAACTTGGATATATGATGTACGTGTTTGAATGGGTGATGGTTACACAGAAATGGTCGATTAAATGGTGATGCTGCCATTGATGCATAGTATTCTGTCAACAATAGCAAATGAATATTGGGTCTTGGTATAATGGTGATGGAAGCGAAATTAAATGAAGGGTTCGCTGTTGACTTGAGTTTAAGAAGTTCAGTGAAGTGAAGATGGTGATGGAAATGGCATCAACAAAGACAATAAGTTGTTCATTCTTTTCCCTCTATTTCGACCAGGAACATCAATGCATGAATGTGTTTTTGCTGAGATGGTTTCGAAATGTGATCTCGTTGGCTGATATAACTGAAGTCAGTGGTGGTTATTTTCTCGAATCTGTAATGGGATCATTCTAATTGGTTGCAAGGGTATTGAAATGAGCTATGCAGTTCAGTGGTTGTAGCCAGATCTGGTGGAGATGATTGATGGTAAGCAGTCCAAGGAGATATAAATCGCGAGAACTCAGGAAGCAACAGTAGATGGGACTTTTGCAATGGCCTGGGTGCTGGAGAGTTGAACTGAAGCTTAGTTGAGGTACCAGTTATTGAATTTCAGTTGCTGCTGTAGTGAATTATATTTAAATTTGTTTCTTGAAATTCCTTTCATCTTCTAACTTAAAGTTGATCCGTTGTTTGTTTTGTTGAGCAGGGTGTTCTTGTTATCAAGGTATATATCATGTTAGATTAGGATCCCAAAGGAAAAAATGGTCAAATGACTTCATTACCTGATGTTGTTACAATCCACCAACCTAAGAATGAAGAAGACTCATTAGCAGGCCTTCAATGGTGGCTCCTACCGAAATCGAAATGCCAGCTCAAATGGTAGGTATAACAGCTTGAATTGGATGGGTTTCTAAATTGGAGTCATTTTTGAGTTCTGTAATTTCTCAGAGGAGGATTTTTAATGATATCACTTATCAATTTTATATGGGTTTCTTTTTGTGATGATTGCAGGCTAGGCTTGTAAGCTGAGCTTGGGCTGGTGATTAACTTGATATGAAATTGGAACTGTATGAATGAATGTATTGCAGTGGTAATCATAGATGAAGTTGTAGAGCAATTACAGATGCCGGTTGTTACAATGGCTGCGACAATGTGTTTGAGGTAAAGCTGAAATTGGTACCGACATTGAGCAATGAAGCTGAGACATTTGCTTTATTTCCGTTATTTGCTCTCATTCTGTGATAGACTTCCTCTGTAGGTTCCTTGCTAAGATGTTACTTCCAAAAGTTTCAAAGATGTACTTGTCCGACAACCTATTGCAATTACAGTGAGTAGTTTGATTTTTTAAATTGAAGGTTTTAAAATGCGTTTGTTTGACAAGAATTCTTTCAAATGAATCTGTTTTTTATTGGTTGTTCCATTTATGTTTATCAGTTGTCCGATCTTTGTTTCTAATGTTGGTTCATTTGATAAACTTTGTGGTGCCTCTAGTCACTCATTTTTTGTTTTTGTTTATGGTGATTCAGGTATGAAGTCTAGATAACTTCTACAGAGGAGGTAATCATAATGATCTCTTCTTTGTTTTTGTTTTGTTCAACTGTGGAACTAGTATGATTTATGATATGATTCCATCCATGATTATTGAATTTTGTTAATTTTTTGATTTAGGGTTTTTCTGCCACTTAAAATTTGTGTATCTGTGTTATCTGATTTTGGTGTTGACTAGTTTTTGTTGATTTTGTTTACAGGGAAAAGACCCATTAATGTGGGGATTTAAGGGTTTCCCTACTAGGGATGCCAGATTGCAAGGTGGGTTTTTGCTGCTGAAGATATTTGCTTCAGAAAATCGATATCGTCATACTTATTCAGACTCGGTATGGACGCTTCATTCATCTTGCTATTGGTTATTTGTGCTTTGTGGGATTTAGTCTAAATTTAATTTACGGGTTCTTGTGCTTTGTGTTTGCAGTTGATTTACCGACTTGGTTTTGAAACGTTAAAGCTATATTTTTGCAGATAACCCCAGGAGTATTTTAGATTGTACTGCCAAAAGCTGGACCCAATTGCACCTATAAAGAGAGCCTTTTTTTTTTTTTTTTTTTTTTTTTTTTTTTTTTTTTCTGTTTTACTTCTTTTGTTGTGTACCGAGTTATATTTTCTTTATTTCTGGAAATTCCATTGATCTTCTAACTTAAAGTTCATTGTTGTTTGTTTTGTTGAGCAAGGTGTTATTGGCATCAAGGTCAAGAACATGTTGGATTAGGATCCTAAAGGAAAGAATGGTCCAATGACTCCATTTCCTGATGTTACCATCCACCAATCTAAGGTTGAAGAAGACTTCGTCAGGCCTTCAATGATGGCTCCTACCGAAATAGAAATGGCAGTTTCCCCACAAATGATAGTAACTTGAATGGGATGCGGTTTCCAGATTCATTATGATCTGGCATACAGTGTGTGATTACTGCTCATGTGGATGATGCTTATGTCTACATGCCAACTTCAGAGTTCAAGTATGTTAGTAATGCTGTCGGAAGTTTTATTACATGGCCCAAGGATCGATTAGTGTTCCCATAGACATATTCATAATCTTTTTGGAGTGTGTTTAGAAAACTTAACTTTTGTATCACTGCCATTATTTTGAATGTATGTGGTTAACACTAGTAGGTTAACTTGAATGAATGTAAGTGTATTGCACTGGCAGGTTAATGTGAAAGTGAAATACTTTCGGCAATCCAGTTTCACCTATAATTTTTTTTTTTCCAAATAGTTTTATGCACACAATTTCTAATAAAAGTTGTAGTTACACATTCATTTACAGAAAACAGAAGTTGTTACTTCAAATATTACAACTGTTAAGGGTATTGTAAAAACAAATCTTGCAACATAAGTAGGAGTTGTTCAGTATAGTTGTACAACTCTAGGAAGTGTAATGATAGTAGTATTCACAATACTAATCGATGTTGTATTCCAGTTTTCGACTACGAAACAGTTACTTTACAATATAAGTTTGTGTTGTCCAAGATAGTTCGACAATTCATACAAGTGTTGTGCAAATATTATTCATAATACTGGTAATCGTTGTTGCATATGTTTCTACAATATGCTACTTATGTTGTCCACGATTGTTCTACAATACAAGCAAGAGTTGTGTTAGGTTATCAAAAAAAATCGAAAGGGAATCACAACATTGACAAACTATTGTCGAACCATGAATCACATCACCCTTTACAACACTTGTCAACCATTGTAGAAAAACTTGGACTTTCTACAATACCCCCGTTCCACAATGCATGAAATGGAGTTGTCGTAGGGGTACTGCAACTCTTATCTTGTGTCGTCAATGATGATTTTTCCCGTAGTGTTAATTCCTCTAGGATTTGGTTGAGTTTGACTAGGAAACTTACCCCTTTCTCTTAAAGACTCATTTATCTGACTAACCTGGGTTTTCAACTCGGAAATATCCTGAGAGTTAGCCTGACCTATTCTCTTATTTTCTTTTAAACCTTGAGCGATAGATTGCTGAAACTGCACAGTGTTACGAGTTAACAAAGCAAGAGACTCTTCTAAACTCATGATCTTCTTATCCGAAGGATTCTGAAACTGTGCCGGAGCTGAAGGTTTCTTAGTATAGCCAAAACCTGGGGAACCTGGGAGTTACTAGACTGACCTTGATTCTGTCCCTTAGACCAAGAAAGGTTGGGATGGTTTCTCCAGCCAGGGTTATAGGTTTCTGAATATGGGTCAAACTTCTGATGGTTACCGAATCTAGTGTTGTTATAAAGAGCATTGGCTTGCTCCTCAACAGCATGGCCTTCCCAAGAAGGCTCTATTCTACCATTATTACCACTAGAATGACCTAATTCTAAGGCTTCTAACCTTTTGGCTATGGCTGCTGTTTTAGCATCTGACTCATAAGATCCTTCTACCCTATTGACATTTCCTCTACTTCGAAGAATTGTTTTCTGAGGTTCCCTACTATTTTCCCATTGTTGGGTCTTATCGGCGATGTCATTCAAACATTCCATCGCCTCATCAACATTTTTATTCTAAAACCCACCTGTGCATAATGACTCAACCGTGGTTGTTATTGAATAATCTAAACCCTCGTAGAGGATCTGAACTAACCTAACCATCTCTAAAACATTATGAGGACATTGAGATACTAAGTCATTGAACCTTTCTAAATACCTATATAAAGATTCTCTCTCTTGTTGAGCAAAAGTACAGATTTGTGTCCTAATAGACGATGTTTTGTGCCTTGGGAAAAACTTCTGTATAAAGGCAGATGTAAGTTGGTCATAAGTTTCAATTGACTTAAAAGCCAAACTATACAGCCAATATTTGGCTTTATCTTTTAAAGAAAAGGGGAATAACCTAAGTTTTAACGCATCATCACTAAGGTTTTTAATCTTCAGAGTACTACAAACTTCCTCAAATTCCCTAACATGAAAATAGGGGTTCTCATTCTCTTTTCCTAAAAGGATTGGGAGCATCTGTAAAGTCCCAGGTTTGAGTTCATAATTTGCCTCGGTTTCAGCTAACTTGATACAAGACGGAAGAGAGGTCCTAGTTGGGTTTAATAAAGCTTTCAAAGTTGCCATTTATGGCACTACCAAAGGACTAGGAGTACTTTCTTCACTAACTGTCAAGTTTTCAAAGATGAAATTCCCAAAGACAGGGCTCTCAAAAGAAGAGTCTTCGAGCTCCCCGCCTTCATAAGAAGAACTACTAGGTTTATCACTAATCAAACGACCTAGAGTGTTCATTTTCCAAGCCCGCTCTTTAATAACCTTGGGCATACACTAGAAAAACAAAAGAAAAAGAAATAAATCCTAAAAGGAAGGGAAGTTCTATGCAAACACAAACAAGTCTGACTCCACCACAGCAAACCTATTGATTATAGCAAACAAAAAGCATGATGGCTCCACTTAGATTGTTTCTAGACCAGCTTCTAATCCTTCGAAAGGGAATTCGTTACAAATTAAGCAAACCCCTCTGGAATCAATCCGAGTTTAAGTAAGTTGAATCGAGACGAGGGAAGCTCAGAGGAGATTTGATACCCAAGGCCTCACCGAAGTTACGAGGCGGCGTATTCAACTCGCAGAAACCATCATGAACTTCGAAGCATGCTTAAAAGAGTAACCAATATTTTTCGAATGACTTTCCTATTAAGCTCGTTACTCTATAGGTCTCGTTCTAGTCAAATTTTAAGCTTAGGTTCGCGTTTGGTTTCGCTTTCCTAAGGCGGGAAAGAAGGGAACGGTGATGAAATCCGAACCCTTATCTTGTATGGCCAGTCCTTGCCCTTTACTAGGAAACTAAAGCAGCCGTTTTCAAATCCTCAGCATATATGCAAACGAAGGAATATAGTAACTCGCTGACAGGGGATTCGCGAGTGTTTCGACAAACTTACCTCTCGTACCAGACGGGGGACGAACCGCTGAAGCCGACTCGGGCCACGACTCATATGTCATGTACGAACCCGAGAGGCCGAGGAGATATCGTAATCGCCGTCCTTCTCTGCAAACAATTGATATTTAAACTACCCTTCCATAGGGTTTTAAAAAACAAATAAAGTCCCAAAGTCCACAGTTCAAAGTCCAAAAATAAAGTGCAAAAGAAAAAGATAATCTAAAAAAAAAATCTAAAAAAAATGTCTCTCACTCTCTCTCTTTTTTTAATTAATTTTTATTCTTCTTTTTTCGCTCCTTTCGCTTTGCTTTTACTCCAAAAAACGTAAAGAAGAACAAATAAAATAAAAATGAAAAACAAATAAAAACCTAAAAAAAAAAATCTAAAAACTCTAGCCTAAAGACAAGTCGCCGGCAGCGGCGCCAAAAATAGGTGGGATTTTAAGTTGTTGTAGTAGTAATAAGTTCATTGAGACTTGTGGAAGCAAAAGATTTTAGATTTAATGAAATTTAAAAACAAACAAAACTTAATTCAAGATTATTAGGAATAACCAAGACACTGATTCCACTATCACACATAAATAAGTTATGACAAATAATCCAAAACTCTAATTATCTTTGAAGTCTCTTATTTCTTAATTCACAAATAATCAAACATATTCTCAAATATTAATTGTATTCCCCAATCATAGACTATCAATTGATTAAACAAAGTTTAATCTATCAAATTGAATCACAAGTAATTAAGAAAATTATGTAAACATTTAAAAACTCTGCAAAAGCAGTGATTGGGTGAATTATAATTAAAAATTAGAGAAAATGAAATAGTTACCCATTATTCATGCGTGAATAGATTCCTCATTGCCTTGGTTGTGGGAGAATTAGCTCATCATCATGTTGGAAACACACTCAAAATTCATTTTTATTGCTCAAAGGGTGTTTACAAAGATGAAATGGAGAAAAACTATTAAACCGGGTTTTGTAACAGTTATATTTGTTACAAACTGAAAAGAACGATAGAACAGTACTGTCGCTGATTCTGTAGCTCTCGACTGATGAGTGCTAAAAAGTGCATATTTCTATATATTTTTCTTGGCAATTAACTCATCTTTTGTGCATTACTTCTACATTTTATCCCATATTCTGTCTTTTCATTGTTTTCAAGAATAAATATTTTTATTAATTAATTTTGCATTTTTAGGTTGTAAATAAAGTTTGGATGAATTGCGGAGCGAAAAGAGCAGAAAAGTAGTGAAAAGTCGGGAGGAATTACGCAAGGAAGCAGCGAGGAATGTTGTGCACAAGACCAAAAGGCTAGAAATGGGCTTAACAAGGAAGAATTGTTCTTAAAGAAGATATGGGCTTGGCATACCCAAGGTCCAAAACCCTTACCCAAACCCATTTCCAATATCCATACCCGCCTCCATCTTCAGCCGTCAGATTGGATCATATCAGCATCCTACGGTCGCTTCATCATAGTGCATCAAAATATGAAGCTCCTGTCAAACACTATGGCACCTAACTCCATCTTGAGCCGTCAGTTTCGTTGTGTCACGCATCCAACGGTCTCTCAAGACCTGCTTTCATCTTGCCGTTAGAATCAATCTAGAATTGGTAATTCAACGCTTTCGCTTCGATGTGCATCAGATTTTGATGTTCCGCTCAACACTACAACACCTGACACCTATACCCTTCAGCCAAACGCACCTTACCCAAATTCTCATCTTTCTCCTTCGAGCAGTCGAGCTCTGCTCCTGCCAACTCCACCCTCTCCATCGCCTCAACCACCACCACTCCCCTCCAAGAGCCGTCAAATCCCCAAACACTCGAACCCATCACTACCACCTAATCCCCCATCATTCTAGCCTACTATTCTATCACTTTCTCCTCTTCACAGTTCCTGAAACCCTAGGAGAGAAAATGATGGAATAGCTCGAGCTAGGGCAATTGTACCAGAAGAGTGAGCAGGAGAGGAAGAGGAAGCGTGGGTCAAGCTAATTGAGTGGATATCAGAAGTAGTTGGTAAGAATTTTTGATTTAATTTGTAAACCCTAATTTTAGAAATTAGGTATTTTGGGGGAATTGAAATTGGGTATAAATAGAAGGCTTGTGTGTTGTGTTGGGGCATGCCTGGGCTAGCCAGAGCTTCACCCAAGAGGACTGGACTAGCCAGTTCCTCAACTGTGTTATTTTCAATTGTTTTGCACTGTCAATTATGTTCATGATGTTTTAATTCCATCTGCTAGGGTTTAGATGAAGCTCTAGTTTGTTACTTATTATTCATGCTAATGGCATTAATCTTGTTGTGCTTAAATGTTTAAATTGAAACTCAGTCTTAGGGATTCAACACTAGCCTTTCACAGTGAATGTCATGCATCCATTGTAGTTAGAACACTCCAGTGTTGTAGAACTGCAGCTCATGATTCATTACACATCTTGACCCTTTGATCATCTGTGCCTTAAACAGACAGCTGATGCTTTGGAGAACATACCTTAGCTGTTGTGATTGATTTATTCATATAGGAGGTACCTTAGATACACAGAAGACTTGCATCTCCCCTGTTATCAACTATAAGGACAAGGTTAGGATCACTAGTTGAATAACTAGTATAAGTTAGTGGTGGATTCACTGCCCTAGTACCTTCATTCTTAGTGTTTACACTCTGTGTTCTTTGGCTCACTGCCTTTGTTTCTTTATCACTGCCACTGAAGTTCACATTCTTGTTTACTGTCACTGCTTAGTTTAGAATAGTTTAGGAAACTTCAACTTACACACACAAGTCTATGTGGATCGACTCGCACTTGCACACACTACATCACGACACCGTGCACTTGCGGTTATAACATGTAGGCTTCTTATTCTCTTATTTTACACACATTCCCAAGCCTACCAAGTTTTTGGCGCCGTTACCGGGGACTTGGCGTTGTGTGGTTGTTGTTCTTCTTATCTTACTTTGTTGTTTTTTTTTTGTGTAACTTAGCTGCTGTGTAGTGTAACTTAGCTGCATTGCATACTGTCATGTCATACTTGCATATCATTGCATAATTTGCATAACTTAGGAGCATATTCATCTTGCATTTGCATATTCATCCTGAATCATCTGTTTTCTTGCATCTTAGTAGCTCTGTAACCTGCTGTGTAGTGCAAGCATCTCTGGCCATGTTTATCTTGTAGCAGTTGCATATCTTGCTCTCAAGTTATTGAAACTTCTGGAACTAAGAACTTGGTTGAGTGACAGGTACTGCTGAACCTGTGCTGCTGCTGGTGCTGCTACTAATTGGTGTTGAGCCTCTGGTGCTCTTGCTGTTGTTGCTGCAGCTGTGCTGCTACTTTCTTCTTCTCCCTGCTGCTGCTGCTACTTCTTCTTGCTGCTGCTGGTGCTTGGGCCATTGCTACAGCCAGCCTCTGGTGCTGCTGTGTTTTCCTTCTGCTATTGTTGAGTTGCTGGTCTGAGCTTGTTTCTGAGAACCAAGCCCAACTAGGCTGTGCAACCAAAATCAGAGCAGCTGGGCTGTGCTTAAAGAGTAAGCCTAAACCCATTAAGAGAACCCAAATTGTGGGCTTCCATTTTCTATTGGGTTTGTAATTTGAACGGAACTGTGGGATTGAGCCAACAAAAATTTGAAAAACGTTTTTAAGCCCAAGTGGGCCTCGTATTTTGGCTAACTGAGAGCCCAAAAATCAAATACCCAGCTGGGCCTCGTGCATTCCTGGGCTTGGTTCGCTGAACTCGTTAGTTGGGCCGTGTACTCAAATCTCTAGGCCGTTCACTGGGCTTGTCCCACAGAAAATTTGGACCAGTTAGCTGGGCCTCATCCCATTAAAACCAAAAGGAGTTTTCAAAACCCATAAAAACCAAATGTTTTTCATTCCCATCAAAACCAAAATTTTCCCATAAAAAACCAAATTTTTGAAAACCCATTAAAACCAAATAGTGGGATTTGTGTCTTTTCAATATGGTCCAACCTCGTGCTCTCCATGAATACATGTATCCCACAAGAAAAATTCCATTATCATGTATTGTCTTACCTCAAACCAATAACCCTTTTAAAATAAATGCAAGCATGATACAAATACTTCCTATATTTCGAGGGTTTGATTCTGAGAACCCCTATACTCATGTAAGAGAGTTTGAACAAATTTGTCGGACTATGCAACCTGATCATATGTCCGAAGACTGTCTGAAATTGTGTTTGTTTACATTTTCTCTAAAGGAAAGGGCCAAAACATGGTTTTACCGTTTGAGACCACAATAAATCAACACTTGGGACCAACTCACAGATCTATTTTTCAAAAAATTCTTTCCACATCATAGGACAATCGCTATTCGTCAAAGTATCAATTGTTTTATCCAATTGGATGAGGAAACTGTTTTTCACTATTTTGAACGTTTTAATGATTTGTTGCGAATGTACGCACCATGGATTTGAGAAGTGGAGACTTGTCGTCATCCTCTATGAGGGACTAGACTTTAAATCTCGAACCATGGTTGAGTCTATGTGTAATGGTAAATTTCTTGATAAATCTGTGGATGATGCATGGAAATTTTTAGCTGAGATTGCAGAGAAAACTCATCAATGGGAATCTGTTAGGGAAACAGGGACAACACCACATGGTATGAGTCACCCCCATGAGTTAGAGTCTTATTCTTGTGATAGCTCCGACCTTAGGATTGAAAATTATCCTAGACTGCAAAATCCCTATCATGATGATGATGATGATGATTATGATGTTATGTTAGAAGAACATGTCTATAGTGAAAATGTTATGGAACCTTTGGGTTCAAATACATTAGGCTTCTCTGCCTCGACCTTCATGAATGATGTTTCTTCTAGTATTCCATATACATGTGATGTTGATACTGAGTTTGAGCATGTGCATCTGTCCTATGAAAATGACTTAGGTAATATAGAATCTTCTGTTCACACTAATATGCATGAAAATATAATTGTTGTGTCTGATTCTCTACCTGGGTCACGTTGTGATGTTTCCACTGATTTGCCGATGCATGAGAATAATTCTTCTGATGATGTTGATGATTCTGATTTGTGTGAGCATGGTGAGCATGTTGTGACACTTGTATAAGACTTAGGAGATGTTGATGTGATTAATAATGATGTGCCTATCGTCCTACATAAGTCACAATCTGATGGCCTTCCACCCAACCTAGATTTGGTTTGTACCCATATTGTCAAACCGACTTTTCTGAGAGTCCCTAACCTAGGTTTGGAACTGTGTGCTTCCCAATTCCTTTTGGACTATTTTGCATCTAAGTATAATATCTTTGAGGAGCCACAGTTGGAATTAGCATGTTTGCCCGTCCCTAGCAAAGTTCATTTCGAGCTAGACCTTGTGCATGATGAACCCCCAAAACTGCGAGATTTTGTATCCAAAATTTTATCTGTTGAAACATCCAGGTTTGGGGGTAGCTCATTTTGTTTCACAGCTTCACTTGCATGCCTATCATATTATTATTGTGTGAAGCTGTTGAAATGTCTACATTTCGTCTTTTGGGTTGATCCTCAACTCTTTAGACTGTATGTATATAGTGAATTGTTTGTATATAATCCGGTAGGTAATGTTTAGTGGAATCATATGTTTCTTGTATATATTGTGTTAACCCAATGTGAATTCAGTTGAGTTACTGTTGGGTTTTTCCTTGAATAATGGAGTTCAAAACTTGCTTTCGCCAATATCCCTTAATCTCTTTCCTTTTTCTACACTTAGCATCGTTCTCATGGTATGTGTTATAATCATGTTTATCTTTTGAAACATTGAGGACAATGTTTAGTTTAGGTTTGGGGGTGAAAAGTAGATACTTTGATAACATGCTATAATCGAAAAATAGAACTCATTCTTTTTGGGGAAAAAAAATGAAAAAATCAAAATAAAAAATTAAAAAATTGAAAAAAACATAAAAATGGAGCTCATTTACCTTGAAATGTTGACTCTTGTGCAAATATGTAATTTTTAGGAGTCTTAGTCTAGATATTTAGGCACCCTGATTCTAGCACAATTCACATAGTGATAAGAAACTTGCACGCGCACGATCTACCAATACATGTATAGCCTCGATCTTCAAGGTGTTTGATAGGAAGTTAGATTGCCAATCACTTTAGAATACTGAATGAGACTTGACTAGCTTGTTCTTTGGTTGGCTGGGATAGAAGTTGGAGGATACGTTAAGAAAAGCAACCATAGAATTTGACCGGATGCATTCGATAAGGGCCACCTCTTGCTAAGAGTCATGTAATTATGTTTTTCTTTTTGTTCATGTATCAAAAGTGTCACTATGTTGTAAAGTTCAAAGTTATTTCTTACAAAAAAAAAAATCAAGTATTTATTCCATGTTTTGTCATGTTAAAGACAATAGTTCTCTCTTGTTCCAAAAATAAAAGAGAGTAATCAATGTAAATAAGAGTCATGTAAAGAGTCATCTTTTTGTTGTAAATAGTCTTGTAATAAGCAAGGAGGGTGCAACCATCGATGTATAACGCGGGTAAACTGAAATATCACCAACTCATTGGGTGAACATTCACAATTCTCGTAAAGCCGGACAGCTAGCTTGGCTTAGAATTTGGTTCTTATCCTAAAAACTATCTCTTGGTGATTAGTAGTCATAACTTCAGGTCATTCTAGAAACATGTGTAGATACACTTTACACTCTTATCACGTGTCTTTAGTTGTTATCAGTGCTAGGATTGTGCCTTTGATAGCTAGATTGACATCTCCATTTTGTTGTGAGCTTCTACTGTCTTGCACATGTCATATTTCATGGAATCTGAGCTTATATTTTGTCCTAGAACTTTGTAGGTACGTTCTAAGCAAACCTTCACGAGACTTCAACTCGTCCACTAGGGACACTTAGTGGTTTAAAAGGCTTAGTGCATACGCTAAATGCATTCGAGAGACCAGCGACAGTGGTATAGGTAGGATTTCCTTAGTTTTGTTTTACTTGAGGACAAGTAAAATTCAGGTTTGGGGGTATTTGATGAGTGCTAAAAAGTGCATATTTCTATATATTTTTCTTGGCATTTAACTCATCTTTTGTGCATTACTTCTACATTTTATCCCATATTCTGTCTTTTCATTGTTTTCAAGAATAAATATTTTTATTAATTAATTTTGCATTTTTAGGTTGTAAATAAAGTTTGGATGAATTGCGGAGCGAAAAGAGCAGAAAAGTAGTGAAAAGTCGGGAGGAATTACGCAAGGAAGCAGCGAGGAATGTTGTGCACAAGACCAAAAGGCTAGAAATGGGCTTAACAAGGAAGAATTGTTCTTAAAGAAGATATGGGCTTGGCATACCCAAGGTCCAAAACCCTTACCCAAACCCATTTCCAATATCCATACCCGCCTCCATCTTCAGCCGTCAGATTGGATCATATCAGCATCCTACGGTCGCTTCATCATAGTGCATCAAAATATGAAGCTCCTGTCAAACACTATGGCACCTAACTCCATCTTGAGCCGTCAGTTTCGTTGTGTCACGCATCCAACGGTCTCTCAAGACCTGCTTCCATCTTGCCGTTAGAATCAATCTAGAATTGGTAATCCAACGCTTTCGCTTCGATGTGCATCAGATTTTGATGTTCCGCTCAACACTACAACACCTGACACCTATACCCTTCAGCCAAACGCACCTTACCCAAATTCTCATCTTTCTCCTTCGAGCAGTCGAGCTCTGCTCCTGCCAACTCCACCCTCTCCGTCGCCTCAACCACCACCACTCCCTTCCAAGAGCCGTCAAATCCCCAAACACTCGAACCCATCACTACCACCTAATCCCCCATCATTCTAGCCTACTATTCTATCACTTTCTCCTCTTCACAGTTCCTGAAACCCTAGGAGAGAAAATGATGGAATAGCTCGAGCTAGGGCAATTGTACCAGAAGAGTGAGCAGGAGAGGAAGAGGAAGCGTGGGTCAAGCTAATTGAGTGGATATCAGAAGTAGTTGGTAAGAATTTTTGATTTATTTTGTAAACCCTAATTTTAGAAATTAGGTATTTTGGGGGAATTGAAATTGGGTATAAATAGAAGGCTTGTGTGTTTTGTTGGGGCATGCCTGGACTAGCCAGTGCACCACCAAGAGGACTGGACTAGCCAGTTCCTCAATTGTTCATGTTCTGTTTTTGTTTCACTTTCAAATTCAGTTTTATTTTCACATATTCATAATGTTTTAATTTATCACTTTCTAGGGCTTAGATGAAACTCTTGATTGCATGCTAGGATAGTTAATATACATGTTGTTCTTCTTTTGATGTTTAAACTGAAGTAGGACTGATAATTAGCCATTTGAGCTAATTCACCTGTGATCAGCTGTGCTGTAAGAAGACAGCTGATGCTAGGGGTGAAGTTAGTGATAGTGGTTAAGAATTCAGTCCATTTGAAGGGCTGTGCTTAATTGCCTTAGAATTGATAGTTAACTGGTTGAGCAAACAAGCCTGTGATCAGCTGTGCTGTAAGAAGACAGTTGATGCTAGGGGTAAGTTAGTGAGATTAGTTAGTAAATCACTCATTGTAGTCTTCCATGAAAGAACAAGACATAACTTGCATAAGAACTTCCTTAGTTTAGGATCAAGATGTGGATTCAAAACCTAGTGTTTCCTTGTTTCACATTGTATCTGTAGCTGTAATCTTTGCTCATTTCCCTTGGCTCACTGCCTTGGTTTGTTTGTCTTTGTTTCACTATTTCTTTGTTTCTTTTGCCACTGTTACTCACTGCTTCACTTTGTTCACTGCCACCTTCACATTGCCATTGTTTTAGTCCATTTTCACTATTTTGCATTTAGATAACTAGCTTAAAAACTTCAACTATACACCCTAGTTCCTGTGGAGATGACCTGTTCTTGCACATACACACTACAATGACAACTGTGCACTTGCAGTTTAACATGTAGGCCTTTCTGTCTCCCCTTATCCTTTTCTTTTGTTTCTTATACAATCCCTGGACTACCAAGTTTTTGTCTCCCCTTATCCTTTTTAGCACTCATCAAATTTGTCGGACTATGCAACCTGATCATATGTCCGAAGACTCTCTGAAATTGCGTTTGTTTACATTTTCTCTAAACGAAAGGGCCAAAACATGGTTTTACGGTTTGAGACCACAATCAATCAACACTTGGGACCAACTCACAGATCTATTTTTCAAAAAATTCTTTCCACATCATAGGACCATCGCTATTCGTCAAAGTATCAATTGTTTTGTCCAATTGGATGAGGAAACTGTTTTTCACTATTTTGAACGTTTTAATGATTTGTTGAGCGAATGTACGCACCATGGATTTGAGAAGTGGAGACTTGTCGTCATCCTCTATGAGGGACTAGACTTTAAATCTCGAACCATGGTTGAGTCTATGTGTAATGGTAAATTTATTGATAAATCTGTGGATGATGCATGGAAATTTTTAGCTGAAATTGCAGAGAAAACCCATCAATGGGAATCTGTTAGGGAAACAGGGACAACGCCACATGTTATGAGTCACCCCCATGAGTTAGAGTCTTATTCTTTTGATAGCTCCGACCTTAGGATTGAAAATTATCCTAGATTGCAAAATCCCTATCATGATGATGATGATGATTATGATGTTATGTTAGAAGAACATGTCTATACTGAAAATGTTATGGAACCTTTGGGTTCAAATACATTAGGATTCTCTGCCTCGACCTTCATGAATGATGTTTCTTCTAGTATTCCATATACATGTGATGTTGATACTGATTTTGAGCATGTGCATCTGTCCTATGAAGATGACTTAGGTAATATAGAATCTTCTGTTGACACTAATATGCATGAAAATATAATTGTTGTGTCTGATTCTCTACCTGGGTCACGTTGTGATGTTTCCACTGATTTGCCGATGCATGAGAATAATTCTTCTGATGATGTTGATGATTCTGATTTGTGTGAGCATGGTGAGCATGTTGTGACACTTGTATAAGACTTAGGAGATGTTGATGTGATTAATAATGATGTGCCTATCGTCCTACATAAGTCACAATCTGATGGCCTTCCACCCAACCTAGATTTGGTTTGTACCGATATTGTCAAACCAATTTTTCTGAGAATGCCCAACCTAGGTTTGGAACTGTGTGCTTCCCAAGTCCTTTTGGACTATTTTGCATCTAAGAATAATATCTTTGAGGAGCCACAGTTGGAATTATCATGTTTGCCCGTCCCTAGCAAAGTTCATTTCGAGCTAGACCTTGTGCATGATGAACCCCCAAAACTGCGAGATTTTGTACCCAAAATTATATCTGTTGAAAAATCCAGGTTTGGGGGTAGCTCATTTTGTTTCACAGCCTCACTTGCATTTCTTTCCTATTATTATTGTGTGAAGCTGTTGAAATGTCTACACTCCGTCTTTTGGGTTGATCCTCAACTCTTTAGATTGTTAGTGTATGGTGAATTTTCTTGTATATAATCCAGTAGATAATATTCTAGATAAATATTTTGTTTCTTTTGTATATATTATGCTAATCCAATATGATCTCGGCTAAAAAAATGTTGGATTCTAGCCTTGAATAACGGAGTTCTAATCTTGCTTTCGCCGTCAAATTAGGTAATCTCTTTCCTTTTTCTCTACTCAGCATGATCCTCTTCGTATGTTGTATTACAATTTTGTTCATCTTTTGAAACATTGAGGACAATGTTTAGTTTAGGTTTGGGGGTAAAGAGTAGATACCACGATAGCATGCAATAATTGAAAACAGAACTCTTTCTTTTTGAAAAAATAAAAAATAATAAAAAAATAAAATCATAAAAATGGAGCTCATTTACCTTGAAATGTTGACTCTTGTGCATGTATGTAAACATAAGGATTCTTAGTCTAGATATTTAGGCACCCTGATTCTAGCACAATTCACATGTGATAAGAAACTTACACACGCACAATCTACCAATACATGTATAGACTCGATCTTCAAGGTGTTTGATAGGAAGTTAGATTGCCAATCACTTTAGAATACTGAATGAGACTTGACTAGCTTGTTCTTTGGTTGGCTGGGATAGAAGTTGGAGGATACGTTAAGAAAAGCAACCATAGAATTTGACCGGATGCATTCGATAAGGGCCACCTCTTGCTAAGAGTCATGTAATTATGTTTTTCTTTTTGTTCATGTATCAAAAGTGTCACTATGTTGTAAAGATCAAAGTTATTTCTTCAAAAAAAAAAATCAGAAAAAATAAGAAAAATCAAAAAAAATATTAAAGATAAAAAAAAAAAATAAAAAAAAAATCAAGTATTTATTTATTCCATGTTTTGTCATGTTAAAGACAATAGTTCTCTCTTGTACCAAAAATAAAAGAGAGTAATCAATGTAAATAAGAGTCATGTAAAGAGTCATCTTTTTGTTGTAAATAGTCTTGTAATAAGCAAGGAGGGTGCAGCCATCGATGTATAACGCGGGTAAACTGAAATATCACCAACTCATTGGGTGAACATTCACAATTCTCGTAAAGCCGGACAGCTAGCTTGGCTTAGAATTCGGTTCTTAGCCTAAAAACTATCTCTTGGTGATTAGTAGTCATAACTTCAGGTCATTCTAGAAACATGTGTGGATACACTTTACACTCTTATCACGTGTCTTTAGTTGTTATCAGTGCTAGGATTGTGCCTTTGATAGCTAGATTGACATCTCCATTTTGCTGTGATCTTCTACTGTCTTGCACATGTCACATTTCATGGAATCTGAGCTTATATTTTGTCCTAGAACTTTGTAGGTACGTTCTAAGCAAACCTTCACGAGACTTCAACTCGTCCACTAGGGACACTTAGTGGTTTAAAAGGATTAGTGCATACGCTAAATGCATTCGAGAGACCATCGACAGTGGTATAGGTAGGATTTCCTTAGTTTTGTTTTACTTGAGGACAAGTAAAATTCAGGATTGGGGGTATTTGATGAGTGCTAAAAAGTGCATATTTCTATATATTTTTCTTGGCATTTAACTCATCTTTTGTGCATTAATTCTACATTTTATCCCATATTCTGTCTTTTCATTGTTTTCAAGAATAAATATTTTTATTAATTAATTTTGCATTTTTAGGTTGTAAATAAAGTTTGGATGAATTGCGGAGCGAAAAGAGCAGAAAAGTAGTGAAAAGTCGGGAGGAATTACGCAAGGAAGCAGCGAGGAATGTTGTGCACAAGACCAAAAGGCTAGAAATGGGCTTAACAAGGAAGAATTGTTCTTAAAGAAGATATGGGCTTGGCATACCCAAGGTCCAAAACCCTTACCCAAACCCATTTCCAATATCCATACCCGCCTCCATCTTCAGCCGTCAGATTGGATCATATCAGCATCCTACGGTCGCTTCATCATAGTGCATCAAAATATGAAGCTCCTGTCAAACACTATGGCACCTAACTCCATCTTGAGCCGTCAGTTTCGTTGTGTCACGCATCCAACGGTCTCTCAAGACCTGCTTCCATCTTGCCGTTAGAATCAATCTAGAATTGGTAATCCAACGCTTTCGCTTCGATGTGCATCAGATTTTGATGTTCCGCTCAACACTACAACACCTGACACCTATACCCTTCAGCCAAACGCACCTTACCCAAATTCTCATCTTTCTCCTTCGAGCAGTCGAGCTCTGCTCCTGCCAACTCCACCCTCTCCGTCGCCTCAACCACCACCACTCCCTTCCAAGAGCCGTCAAATCCCCAAACACTCGAACCCATCACTACCACCTAATCCCCCATCATTCTAGCCTACTATTCTATCACTTTCTCCTCTTCACAGTTCCTGAAACCCTAGGAGAGAAAATGATGGAATAGCTCGAGCTAGGGCAATTGTACCAGAAGAGTGAGCAGGAGAGGAAGAGGAAGCGTGGATCAAGCTAATTGAGTGGATATCAGAAGTAGTTGGTAAGAATTTTTGATTTAATTTGTAAACCCTAATTTTAGAAATTAGGTATTTTGGGGGAATTGAAATTGGGTATAAATAGAAGGCTTGTGTGTTGTGTTGGGGCATGCCTGGGCTAGCCAGAGCTTCACCCAAGAGGACTGGACTAGCCAGTTACTCAACTGTGTTATTTTCAATTGTTTTTCACTGTCAATTATGTTCATGATGTTTTAATTCCATCTGCTAGGGTTTAGATGAAGCTCTAGTTTGTTACTTATTATTCATGCTAATGGCATTACTCTTGTTGTGCTTAAATGTTTAAATTGAAACTCAGTCTTAGGGCTTCAACACTAGCCTTTCACAGTGAATGTCATGCATCCATTGTAGTTAGAACACTCCAGTGTTGTAGAACTGCAGCTCATGATTCATTACACATCTTGACCCTTTGATCAGCTGTGCCTTAAACAGACAGCTGATGCTTTGGAGAAGATACCTTAGCTGTTGTGATTGATTTATTCATATAGGAGGTACCTTAGATACACAGAAGACTTGCATCTCCCCTGTTATCAACTATAAGGACAAGGTTAGGATCACTAGTAGAATAACTAGTATAAGTTAGTGGTGGATTCACTGCCCTAGTACCTTCATTCTTAGTGTTTACACTCTGTGTTCTTTGGCTCACTGCCTTTGTTTCTTTATCACTGCCACTGAAGTTCACATTCTTGTTTACTGTCACTGCTTAGTTTATAATAGTTTAGGAAACTTCAACTTACACACACAAGTCTATGTGGATCGACTCGCACTTGCACACACTACATCACGACACCGTGCACTTGCGGTTATAACATGTAGGCTTCTTATTCTCTTATTTTACACACATTCCCAAGCCTACCATCGACCCAGCCTGTGTGTCGTTTCCACTTTTGAGAAACGACTGTTGTTGCGCGCCTTATGTTCTTGGTGTTCTTCACAGCAGCAGAAATGGTGATTCTTCTGCAACTCGACTTTCACAGCTCTGTCATCTCCCAAACTCTCCGTAACCCTTTTAATAACCCTCAGCACCCTTTATATACTCTCCAGAATAAAAAATACTCGCCAATAACTCCGGATAATCTTCATTTATTCGAAAATATTATTAACTGCCAGTCACGGGATTTCTTCCCTTTTTTACAGCTTCTCACGTGTCTGTAGCCATCCAACAAACTGTTATTTGTCTTCTACACGATTCTTCTCCAGTTTAGCACACTCCAAACACGTCTAAATCTTGCGCAATCCCGTGATAACCTCTTCCGAGAATAAACTCCCCTGTTTTGTTCTCGCGGAATATCCAACCACACTGGATCAAATCTAACACCTCTATCATCCCTGTCTAGCCCATAGGAACATACGCAATCAATATTAGCTCTTTAATCTCCCTAAAACTCCTTCAAAACCGCAACCCTAAACTGCCAGCGTGAAAAATCAATTTCCCGCCAAAACCAAAATTTAAATGAGGAAGATGATGGTTGCCCCTATCCAGAGTATGGGCGCCTTTAACAGATGGGGGTCCTGGGGGTGCCCTTATCCAAAAATGAGGGTGCCTTTAGTACTTTTCCGGAGGTGCCCCGAGCAACTTTTCGAGCCGAATTTCCCAAAAATACCTATAAACACATAAACACCATAATAAGTACGAAATCGAGTACCAACAATACAGAACATTGAGGACAAATTAGACACAAAAATGTGTCTATCAGCCATACCACGTGATATGTCAAACAATTTTTTTTTGGTATGTGCATAGGAATAGGCCTAACACTAGTGTTGTTGGTGTCTGGCTCATGAATGTGACTTATTACGTCATTTTTTTTTCCTCGGCAAAGATAATAATAGTGAAGAACACACAAGACGAGTGCAAGAGATTACACCTACATAAGCGCAAAATTTCAGAGTAAAAATAAACTGATAAAATTATGGATCAGAATAGGGGAACAAAAATTATACTTCCACTATAGTTATCTTTTGAGACTGTTAGCAAGACTTCTAAACATTTCTTGACGATCTTCCTTAAAAGAACGAGAACCGAAATCCATCACTAAGAGAGACTTAATGAGACCTGTTGCAGAAATCTTATTAGGCTCTTTTATTGATATCGACATACCTTTCAAATTTGAGTCAGGAGCGATGTTCGGAAACAACCCCATAGCTTTGGATTTTTATCTAACTCTTCTAATTAATCCCGAAATTGGCGCAAAAGAAGATGTTTTAGAGCTTCTTACCTCCAAATCTGAAAGAACCAGAGATGTACCAACTTCTTCCTTTTCTCCGGGACCTTGAAATCTGTTGAGAGATTCCACACAAAGAGAAAACAAGGGAAGTAAGAGACAAGAGATTACTTCATCTTGTTTTAGAGGAAGCTCATTCTCAACCTCGACACTCACTTTAAAACCTTCTTGCGATTCTTCTAGAGTTGTGTTAGAAATCAAATCCTTTGCAACAACATTCTTCCTAGTGGTGATTATATAAGATTGAGAAGTGAGAACAAACTGCTCCTTGTTTACTAGCTTTGCCGACTTTCCATATTTACCCTTTTTTACATTTTGCTTTTTATTATTCACCAACGTCTTCTTGTTCACATTATCGGAAACCCCTTTGTCGGAAGATGGAGCACTTGAGACCATGTCAGGAACCTTCTTAATTCCATAGACATTTTCTTTGATCGAACTGCCATCCTCCATGTCATTAATTACATAAAAATATTCATATAACTTAATTCAAACTTCATTGGTAATGTTAGTACCCACTGTCATTTTCACATTGACAAGATCATTCTTAGAACCATACATACCAACAGAAGTTCTCTCTTCCTTGTCTTTATTTTTACCTTTCTTTCTAAATTTAATATCCTCGACAATTTCCCATTCCTCTGGCTTATTCAGATCATTCATACTAACCCTGCATTCAGACATAATGTGTCCTACAATCTTACAATGCCCATAAAATTCTATCATGGATTTTGTTTAGCTAAATCGAATTCAACCATCACACTTATATATAACCAATTTCATGCTTCAGAGTTGTTTCACCAACGTATACCAATTGTTTTACCAATGGATAGATTGATTTCCTACTTCCAGTATTCAATACATAAACCTGGAAGAAGAACCCACATGCACACGAAAGAAATGGAATACTTTTTATTTTCAAGCTTGAAGTTAGGTTTTCATTCCCTAATTATATAATCTTCAGAATCTGATTCTCCACATGCCATAAATCATCACTCCAATTTTTTACCGATCATCTTCATTATGAAGTTGTTTGACAAAAAAACCTTTCCCCAATGGAATCAATTGAGAACTTCTTTTAACTTTCATTGATCTTTCAAAACCTTATCATCAATCTCTATTTTCAATTTCTGGAATCCAACCTGCCTATAAGACTAAACTTCCAAACATCCAAATTATTATCCATTAATTCATCCGGTATCATTGTTGCAGTATCACCACCATGTTTACTTGCTTCGGGAAGAGAAGTAAGTGATATGTTTTTCAATGATGTTGTAGTAATAAGTTCGTTGAGACTTGTGAAAGCAAAATATTTTAGACTTATAAAACTTAAAAATAGAAAACTTATTGCAAAATTGATTTCAAGATATTAAAAGTAACCAAGACACTAGATTCCACTATTACACATGAATGAACGATACCAAATATGTTTCAAAACTCTAACTATCCTTTAAGTCCTTTATTTCTTAATTCACACATAATCAAACATATTCCCAAATATTAATTGTATTCCCTAAGAATAGACTATCAATCAATTAAACAAAGTATAATCTATCAAATTGAATCACAAGTAATTAAGAAAATTATGTGAACATTTAAAACTCCGCAAAAGCGGTGATTGAATGAATTATAAATTGTAAAATAGAGAAAATAAAATTGTTACCAATCATTCATGCATAGATAGCTTCATCCATTGCCTTGGTTGCGCGAGAATTAGCTCATCATCATGGAAACACACTCAAAATTCATTTTTATTGCTCAAAGGGTGTTTACAAAGATGAAATGGGAGAAACAATGATAAAACAATGATTTTCTTTTCTCTCCCAAAAACTCTCCCCAAATGTGCTCTCTATCTCTCTATTTATACACAAAAATACACATCACTCAAATATATTCTTCCATAACTCCAAAATCTTCTTCTTTTTAATTAAAAATATCTTCAGAATTTTTCCTTCTCTTTATTTTATATATTTCTTTACTAAACCCATATCTTCTTTAATTAGCAGAATAAAATCCAAGATAAAATCTCCTAAGGATATCTTTCTTGTAAGGCAAGAATATATTCTTATCTTAAAGATAATAAATCCTTTACCGTTGAAACCAAATTTCCCGCCAATTTTTTATTTTCAAATCAAGGAAGAAGATGGAGCCCCCTTAACCAGTAATGGGGTGCGATTAGCAGTTGGTTCCCTGGGGTGCCCCTTATCAGTTAGGTTCCCCTTATCCAAAGCTGAGAGTCCGAATAACATGTGTCTTCCGAGTGCCTATACCAACTTTTCGAGCCGAATTTTCCAAAAATGTTTATTTTCCAAAAATACCTACAAACACATAAAACACCATTATAAGTAGAAAATCGAGTACTAACAATACTGAAAATTGAGGACAATTTGGTCAAAAAAATGCGTCTAACAAATACCCCCAAACTTATTATTTGCTAGTCCTCGAGCAAATCTAATCTAGAAAAATAAAAATGACTACACTTAGCACGTGCAGCAAGCCGTCACTAGTGGAAAACAGAAGTTCCGCGACCGTCAGGACAAGTCATATATACGAGTTATACGACTAGATTTAACCGTCTCTGTTGGGGTCTCTGATAAAGCGTTGCTGTTTTGTACGACCCTTATCCGTGGGTCTCAAAACAACGACCGATTTTAAGGGTACGGTGTACAGACTCTTAGCCGTGGGTCTCAGATTTAAATTATAATATAAAAAATAAATAAGAGATTCAGATTTGCTGAAATGCCTGAATGGCTAAATCTGAAATAATCTGATTGTATCAAAGTCAAGTCAGGTCAAATGGAACTCAAGATAAAGTCAAGTAAAATGGAACTCAAGTTAAATTCAAATGGAACCAAATCTTAAAACTCAAATTCAAACTCAAACTGAAAATTCAACATTCATTCATTTTATCTATTGGGTTTAAAATTACATAAAAGGATGGAAATCTTGAGTTCGGAGCAATACATATGTTCAAGCTAGCTAGTAAGTTCTAAGATTAAACAACATGATTAACTAATAGACAATTGACTAAACAACAAAATGTTAAAATTCCCAACTCCCCAACTGAGCAGATACTTCATAATGGTGTATCTGTGTATCTGTAGCAAAAGTAAGTTATAATTCTGAAAAATAGAAGTAAAGGGACATAAATGTGCATAACCAAAGAAATTAGATATGATGAGTATGACTTACCAGTAAATAAGTGATGGGTATGGTCACTTCCTTCAAATTAGACTTAAAACCATGCCTACAGCAGATGATACATTGATTAGTCGAGAAATTGGATGGTACAAGCACAAGGCAAACACCAAGAGAAGAGACAACAAGAAAAAAACACCAAAAATTATACTTATGCATCTAAATGATATGTTATGGATATTAATCATACAAACAAAACCATTGTTCATGCCTCCACTTTATAGTCTTTATCAATCAAAGAAATAAATGATAGAGCCAGTGCGACTGCTAAAGATTTTAATAGACGGTTGACCCAACTGCACCTATGATAATACTTGAAGAATTCATTTTAGAAATTACATATTAAGCATCACATTCTCAGTTCCTAAATGTGACAGTAAAACACATGTGTAAAATGTAAAACAATCATACAAGAAACCAGTATTATTATCTGAGCTTCTCTATAACAAAGACTAAATTGGTTAATAAAATCTTAGTATAAGATTATCGGCTACTCTAATTCATCGTCAGTTGGTTAATTAAGACACTAAAGAGGGACTTTTGCCTCCACTCGTGCTGGATAAGAGCGCTTGCCTTACATGGTTGTTGATCCTAGCCTTGACATAAGTCAATTGGTCCAAAGCTTTCTTGGTACCGATGGTCAAGGTGTTCTTATTTGTATTGAAACTATGGGAAAGCTTGGCACCAACATCTGTATAGGTCAAGGGACTGTCAATGTGGAAGTAAGAAGCATTGAAAATAACACACACATCGACAACAGAAAACAAGGAGCCTGGCAATCAAAAAAAGAAAAACACTCAACTAAAAACAAAGAGTCAGTCATCCATATGAAAGAGCTCAAAAGTAAATACTCACAAAGTGACAACACCAATCATGTCAGCATTTGTGAAGCTCACTCCAGCATTCCATTTGGCGAGGTTACCGGATGCAGTGTCGTAAGAAATATCAGTACCAAGAGAAAGAAGGGGTGTTCCTACAACCTAGAGAAATTGACCATGGGGTTTTCTGTCAAGCCAATGCTAGTACTGATGCTGTTGTACTCATGTTGATACTGAAGCTCGAGATGTTTCCAGGCAAAACACTCAGAGATGTGATTAATCACTAACATAACCCTCATGTTACGATCATCAGAAACACAATACAGCAGAACACAATACACACCTATTCCCTTAGATGGATATCTTCAATGCTTCCTTAAACATAAAGATACCATGAACCCTCCGACTACCTCTGTGACTCTCCACCCTCTATAAACCGTACACTACCTTGCTTTCTGTTACACTCATCTTCTCGTCGAGATGTGTGGTCCACCATGAGAGCTTCAGCCAAACCACCTCTACGCAGAATAACCACTTCCTAAATCCTGTAATTATATCTCGCTAACATAAGTAGCTTGGCTCACATGAGGTGATGGATTTGTAGATTGAATCAGAGAGTCCCCACTCTGCAATCAGACATATTTATACAAAAAAATCAGGAATTTATATAATAAACATTTAACAAATGATTATAAATATAAGTATGTAGCTATAACGGAAAACATAAAAAAGAAAACAGTATAAAGCCTTTTCAAGGAGATAATGTAAAAAAATTAAATTAACATTACATCATAACATAACATACTGGTGGGCCAAGAAACAACAGATGTAGGAGGCATATTTTCTAAAGCATGGACTAGTTACAGAGTTATACACGACTAAAAGTGTAGAAACAGAACTCTCTACTCTTAATTTTTTAAGGTCATGAGAGAAAAAAAAAACTGAATGAGCTAGGCATATATGCTTAGGAACTCCTGTGCTCTCTATTGACTAGTTTGGCCAGTGACCATATAACAGAACATAGACATTTGAGTACATGAAACACACACACACACACATGTGAATATCTATAGGCAACCAAAAGATACAAACTACCAGTATAAAATAATGGTGTAAGTCTCCTTCCCAGACCATGTGTAGACAGAACCAAGCACACCCAATAGAGTAGCAAATTCCATTACCAGAGCGACAGAATCTGATATAGTTAACACTCCGCTAAAATTTCTTGGAGAACATACATATCATGTATAATGAGCTTACAGTGCAGATCATTCCCAAAATCAAAAGTGCACACACCTTAGACTTGTACTTGTCACCTGTGTTACCCTAATATCGCATGGGTAATAGGTGCACATAACATTAGGCTAGACATGGGTGATAGGTACATGGATCAGAATCCCCTTGTATTGCTGAAGAGAAAACGTCATAAATTCATAAACCAGCAGTCCATAGTATACATGAACACGAGTTTAACCTTCAAAAGGTAGTTGTCATCCAAATGAGTGAATGACGACTCTGGTTCTGACACTGGAAGGATTCTGTAGCTATATGAGTTTCGGCTTTGATAAGATCAAGAAATTGACTTATCATTTGCACAACCTTGATCAATGACAGTGTCCCATTTGGAGCTTTTGGTTCTTTAAGATACCCAACAAGATAAGTTGGAAGAACTACGCACCTTTGCGTTGAGGTTTATAAACATCAAGCTGTAACATGTATTAAGTGCATACCTCTTGAGGAGACTGACCAGCCTGCGAGGATAATAGTGCCATATTTCCATTAAACTTGGTTGCAGCAGCTGGTATGAGTAAGGGAGAGAAGCGGTCATCGCCTTCAGTACCAGCTCGATACACTTGGACGTAATAACTTGCAGGATCAAATGAGTGGTCCACCATGAGAGCTTCAGCCAAACCACCTCTACGCAGAATAGCCACTTCCTAAAGCCTGTAATTATACCTCGCTGACATAAGGAGCTTCCTTAATAAATGTACGATAAACTGAAGGGACACTACAATCAACATCTAGTGGTACCATTTGCATATACCTCGAACTAAAATTCACATTAATCCTTCGAAACAACCCAAAATAATAAAAAATATACACATTCCTAATGTATCAATCTTACCTAAGCACCTGGATGTTCAATTTCTAGCATCTTCATAAGAAAATCATGGAGCAAATGTTCATCAACACTAAATTTTGATTGCAAGTTTATTACATGGCCAATGACAAACTACCACATGAGGAACCTCATCTCTAAAACTTAAGAATTTTTAAAATGCATCATGCTTAATGTGCAGAGGAACTTTTTAGTTTTTAGTGATTCACCCTATGTATAACTTCCCAATTTGATGGCTTCCCCATCAATGTCCCAAGAAAATGCTTAAACTGCAAGTTGGGAAATTTATTGAAGGATTGACGAAAATCCAGAAAAATATGAACAAATAAACAAATAACTTTCATGGCATATTGAACATTTCCTTTTAAGGTGGGTAATGAGGATGATTCTATACCTTACCTAAAAATTATGAGAACCCATTACTCAAAAACATAAACCCACCTACATACAAACAACAACAACATCAAACACAAACAAATCTTAGAATCCTGAAATCAAGAGAACACTGTTAACTAAAGAAACACCATGAGAATCATGAAATCAATACCAAACTATGATGGGGTTAAATCCAAGAGTCATGAATCAATCTAACGATTATTAACATGAGGAATCAATAATGATGTACTTATGTAATACAATATAGTTATGAATCAATCTAACTCAAGGATTGAAATCTTAGAATTTAAATCTTCTCAGATTGAAGAACGAGAAGTAAAAACTAAAAACCTTAAAAAAAATATGAAAAGCTAAATCTGAATAGATCGAAGAAATCAAAGCTAGTTCTGAATAGATCGAAGAAATCAAAGAACACTTCAATCCAAACCATTACCAGGAAAATCAAGACCTTGAAAATTCACCCTAACCCTAATAATAAAAATTAAATTTTTGTAATTGAAAATGATGTATAAAATTGAGTCATAGATAATTACCCCAATGAATCGTAAGAAGGATTTTATCACTGAAATCGATTATTTGTTTCAGGGTATTAACTTCTATTTCACCTTCCGGATCTGGATCCAGTGTAGAAGAAGAAGATGATGGAGGTCGATCGAATGAAAATTAACGTTCACACTTACGGAGATAGAAAAAAGAAGAGCTAGAGATGGAGAGGAGTTCTGCTGTGAGATGTATGAGAGAATAAAGATAATGGAAGATAAAGAGATTGAGATGAGTACAAACAGCATCGATAATAACGAAGTCTCTACTTCCAGATCGAGTCGTCCATTCATATAGATCAATGGCTCATATCTCAAACGTTTCTCAGTCGTTCATCTAACAACAGATACATCACTAATCATGGGTAGCGGAATGGGTCCCTGAATGAGGATAAAATAGTAAATATTCAGAGACGGTTTTTAACGGATTCCGATTTTTTTTTAAATGAGAGACCGCTCTTTGTAGTCGGCGGTCCGGCTACCGTCATTGAGGGTCTCTGATGTGGGTGGTAAAACACCCATTTTCCACTAGTGCGTTAAACCGCTAGGTGGCCCTAGCGGCGGAGTGTTGTCTCCGGAGGGTTTACCATAGGTGTACCCACAAAACCTTTACTCCAGACCCTAGATATCTACGCAGAACCTTGGAAGGCACTAAAGAATCTCCTTGGTTGACATACAATCATTGACTATAGGAGGAAGTACCTTGATGCGAAATTCCAATTGTTGTACACGAGTTTGCACTCAGCATACTAAAATTCATATATAAGTGACAAAGCTATACTCAGATAGTTTCTAGACATCATAACCGGAGTCAACCAATCACATGGAAAGATTAAGAGGATGGATAAAGAGAAAAATATATGGTTCAAAGTGAACGGTGTTTCCCGTATCTGTCTGAAGGCCTCTGCCAAGATGAACCTATCCTAATGGACTGAGATACCGGTCTGACTAATATCAACACAACTGGCATATACAAGAGGACCAGTGGTCGATAAACCTAACTATAGGTCAACACAACTAGCATATACAAGGGCACCAGTGGTTGACATTATTGATTTTATTCCGGTTGGTCTGATGGTCTGGTCTCAAACTTTTTCTTTTTTTTAGATATCTCAATCACCCTATTTCACCCTAGCAATGGTAACAATTTGAGTCGTGTGCCCCACCAAATCACTTAAGAAATAAAAACAGAACGGATTAGGATTCAACGAGTTATGGCGAAACTACCATGTTTTTTTTTTTTTAATTCTAACACCTGAGCTCTGTGCTTTTATGAATAGACTCTTTAGATGTTTCCATCTAATCAGATTGGTTCCTCAACTCCTACAACCAAGATGACCAGTCTTTCCGATTAGGATTAACTGTTTTCTCTAATATACGCTTTATATCCCTATTGGAAACCTCTACCTGACCACTAGTCTGTGGATGATATGGGGTAGCTACCTTATGTGTAATACTATATTTCTTCATCAAAAGCCTAAAAGGTCCATTACAAAAGTGTGACCCTCCATCACTAATTATAGCTCGCCGTGTACCAAAACGTGTAAGTATATTATTTTTCAAGAACTCAATCACAACCCTATGGTCATTGGTTTTACACGCAACCGCCTCAACCCACTTAGAGACATAGTCTACAACGACAAGGATGTATAAGTTACCAAAAGAATTAGGAAACAGACACATAAAGTCAATACCCTACACATCAAAGACCTCAACAACTAAAATAGGGTTCAAAGGCATCATGTTCATACGGGAAATGGTTCCTAATTTCTGGCAACGTTCACAAGTAACACAGTAATTGTGGGAGTCTTTAAACAACGAAGGCCAATAGAATCCACACTGCAATATTTTAGCATCAGTATTCTTAGCACTAAAGTGACCCCCACAAGCATGATCATGAAAAAAGGAAATAATACTGTACTGGTCATTCTCAGGTATACATCTCCTAATAATCTGGTCTGGACAATACTTAAACAAATAAGGATCATCCCAAAAGAAGTGTTTCACCTCGGCTAAAAACCTAGAACGATCTTGTTTACCCCAATGTTGGGGCATTCGACCAGTAAAAAGATAATTCACTATATTCGCATACCAAGGTGCTTGGGTAACAAAGAACAGTTGTTCATCAGGAAAACTATCCCTAACATGAGGAGAATCATTAAGGGTATCCACAACAAGCCTAGACAAGTGGTCTGCTACTACATTTTATTGTTGTAATATTTTTCAAGAGGTAAGTAAAAGTTCGTTGCTCGGACTTGAATAGATTTTAAAACGAAAATATATGTACAAATTTGTCACAAGATGTTCGAGAGGTATTGGGACTAAGGACTTGGCCAATTCTTCATGCATGTGGTATATTTTATTTGTTCTTAACAATTACTGCTCAAAACATAAATATATGGACTCTTATTTTGCCAAAATAGATTCTCAGAATATTAGTTATAAATCGTAAGCATGGGACATCAAACATTTAAGCAAGCATGCCGCATCAAATAAAATGATAACTAATTAATTAAAATCATTTTTCAATTTTTAATCAGTGCAAAAGTCATAAAAAGAATAAATTAAATTTACCACAATGACGAAAATAGACTCCCTCCGTCGTCCCAATGTTGGGTTTAGCTCCTCATATTAATCATAATCTCAAAATGTTTTATTATTGCTCCAAAGTTGATTACAATTGAGTAAACAATGCAACAGAGAAATCGCAACAGCAGTTCCTGTTGCGAAGACGATGTTGGACTGTTACAGAGAAACAAGTGGTGACGGAAAATTAAATGCTGTGGTTTACTTCTCTGTTGCAAAATACGATGAAGAAACTGTTGCGATGAAGATAAACGTTGCACAGCAGTTGAAGAAACTGTTGCGATGAAGATAAACGTTGCAGAGTAGTTGAAGAAACAGTTGCAAATGGATGAAGAAACCGTGGCCGATTCCTTGTTCTTCACGGGCAGCAGCAGCAGCAGCAACAGAGTTCTGAAAACTCTGATTTCTGCTCCTCTGGCCCTCCTTTCGACTCCAAACTCTCGACAGCCTCTCTAGTACTCCCAGGGAACATATTTATACACCTACAGCTCGTTGAATCTCCCTCAATTACTCCATATAATCTTCATTACTCGGTGTTTAAAGAAAATATTTTCCGAATATTTTCTTCCCTGAAATGATTCTCCACGCGTAAACAGCCTCTGATACTCCCTTATTTAGCTTCTACACGGTCCAAAAGTGTGCTAGAGTCCTCCATGCATCATCATAACACGTCCGAATCCCTCAAAAAATCCTCTCAAACCCGTGACTGCCATGTTCTCTGATGATGACTTGTTTAGCCGATTCTAGCCAAATTAGATCGATTCTGACACACATACTGTATTCCTTAAGCTATATCACATCTTCCTACCAATTTTTAGCCATTGAATCGCACCACAACACCTTCATTTTGTTGATTGAAAATCTGCCAGAGAGAGAATATATTTTCCCGCCAAAAATGAAATTTGAATTATGAGAAGAAAAGTGTCCTCCCCCTAATCCTGTACGGGTGTCCCTTTAGCAATTGGGGTGGAAATAGTAATTTTGGGGTGGAAATAGTAATTTTTATGGGTTCCTCCGGTACATTTCTGGGACGCTTCCGGTGCATTTCTGGGGTGCCTTTAGTACTTTTCTCCGGGGTGTAAATCATCACTTTTTTGAGCTCATTTCGCCGCAAAGGCTTATTTCTCTAAAAACATCTACAAAAACACAAAATAACACAATAAGTACTTAATCGAGTCTAACAATACAGAATATTGAGAACAAAATAGACACATAAATGCGTCTATCATTTATGCACCTTTTTTTTATCTCTGATGTCTAAGGAAAATTCCTGCAAAAATAGGATCCATCTAATCAATCTAGGTTTAGTATCCTTCTTGGAAAGAAGATACTTCAAAGCATCATGATCAGTAAAGATTATGACCTTAGAACCTAAGAGGTAGGATCTAAATTTTTCTAAGGCAAACACAATAGCTAATAGTTCCTTCTCTGTAGTGGTATAGTTCAACTGGGCATCATTCAGAGTTTTGCTAGCATAGTAAATCACATGAAGTAACTTATTTTCTCGCTGACCTAGCACAACACCAATAGCATAATCTGAAGCATCACACATGATCTCAAAGGGTAGGTTCCAGTTGGGTGCCTAGACTATGGGGGCGGTAGTGAGTAAATTCTTAAGCTTCTCAAAAGCCTCTAAACAAGCATCATCAAAGACAAACTTAACATCTTTTGCAAGCAAATTGCAAAGAGGTCTAGAAATTAATCTAAAATCCTTAATGAATCAACGATAAAAACCTTCATTCCTTAAGAATGACCTAATATCTCTTACGGTTTTTGGGACCTGTAAAGTTTTAATAAGGTCAACTTTGGCTCTATCTACCTCTATACCCTTCGAAGATACGATATGCCTTAGAACAATTCCTGAACGAACCATAAAGTGACATTTCTCCCAATTAAGCACTAAATTCTTTTCCTTACATCTAGTAAAAACTAATGACAAATGATGCAAGCACTCATCGAAAGACGAACCAAAAACTGAAAAATCATCCATAAAGACCTCTAAGAACCGAACTACCATGTCAGAAAATATGCTCAGCGTACAACGCTGAAAGGTCGCAAAAGTACTACATAGCCTGAAAGGCATGCGTCTATACGCAAAGGTACCAAAGGGACAAGTAAAATTGGTTTTCTCTTGGTCTTCTGGGGTAATAAAAACCTGATTATAACCGCAGTATCCATATAAAAAGCAATAATGTCTACGTCCATCTAATCTCTCTAGCATTTGGTCGATGAAGGGAAGGGGAAAGTGGTCCTTCCTAATGACCTTGTTCAATTTCCTATAGTCAATACGGACACGCCAACCCGTGGTCACAAGGGTTTGGATTAACTCATTGTTATCATTATGGACTACAATAATACCGTATTTCTTGGAAACAACCTGAACGGGGCCCCACTTACTGTCTGAAATGGGGAAGATAATGCCTGCATCTAATAGCTTAAGAACCTCGGTTCGAACTACTTCTTTCATATTAGGGTTCAGTCGACGTTGCATCTCCCTAAAAGGTTTGGTGTCACTCTGTAAATAGATATGATGCATATAATCAGTCTGACTTATACCCTTAATGTCTGCTATGGTCCACCCTAAAGCTTCCTTGTTATTCTGAAGGACGGTCACTAGCCTACTTTCCTGATCACTATCCAAGTCGGATGCTATAATCACAGATAAAGTTCAGATGGGCCTAAAAACACATACTTCAGGGAATCTGGTAATGGTTTAAGGTCCAACTTAGGAGGCTTTTCTAACGAAGGAACTAGGGTAGACTTAGAAACGGGTAGAGGTTCGAACCTAGGTTTCCAGCCATTACTAGTGTCTATCAAAGGGGTTGAATCTAACAAAGCATTTACCTCATTAATCACATCGTCATCATCAAAAATCAATCCCAAAGTGGGCTAGGCATTTTTCTAATGGATCTTCTAACAAAGTGTTCAGTAATGACTCCTCGACTAATGTTCCTATGATGTTCACCTCTTCTATGCTTGAATCATCTTGTTCAGAGGGTGGCTTACTAATATTAAAAATGTCCAGCTCAATAGTCATATTACCAAAAGACAAATTCATAATACCATTTCGACAATTAATGATTGCATTGGATGTAGCTAAAAACAGGCGACCTAAAATCACTGGTATTTGGTTCCATGGGTCAGGGAAAGGTTGGGTATCTAGGATAACAAAATCCACTGGATAAATAAACTTGTCGACCTCAATAAGAACGTCCTCGATCACACCACGAGGAATTTTAACGGACCTATCAGCTAACTGAAGTGTCATCTGGGTAGGTTTCATCTCACCAAGTCCTAGCTTAAGGTACACATGGTATGGCAGTAAGTTCACACTGGCTCCTAAGTCAAGCAAAGATTTCTCGACACGGTATTTACCTATTGTGCAAGAAATAGTAGGGGACTCTGGGTCTTTATACTTAGGAGTAGCGGTATTCTGAATAATAGAACTCACATGACTAGCTAGGAAGGCTTTCTTCTGGACACTAAGTTTTCTCTTTCGCGTACACATATCCTTAAGAAACTTGGCATAAGCGGGAATCTGATTAATCGCATCTAAAAATGGGAGGTTGATAGTAACCTTCTTAAAAACCCCCAATATATCATTAAAGTTGGACTCCCTCTTAGTTGGAACTAGCAGCTGGGGGAACGGGGCTCTGGGAACAAAGACGGGCTCAACATGACCCTCATTGGTCTCTTTGGAGACTCTATCAGTATCCTCATTTTCTGGCTCAGAAGGGTGAACTACAACATGTTCACTATCAGGCATGGCAACCTTATTGTCAACTTTCTTTCCGCTCCTAAGGGTTGTTATAGAATTCACATGATTGTACGATTTCTCTCCTTTAGGGTTAGGATCAGTTTGACTAGGGAATCTTCCATCTTCTCTTTCACTAAGAAACTTAGCTATTTGGCCGTCTTGAAGTTCTAAGTTAGCAAGAGACTGGGAATTATTCTTAAAATTCTGTCTAGTTTCTTCTTGAAAACCATAGTGGTTCTTTGATAACATCTCATGGTTCTTTGCTAACATAGTAAGGGTTTCTTCTAAGGTGGAGATCTTTTTCTCATTCTGAAACTAGGGTTGACCTGAAGAGTTCTTAGCATAACCAAAACCTGGGGGAGGCTGAGAATTACCAGACTGTCTTTGATTCTGACCCTTAGACCAAGAAAAATTAGGATGGTTTCTCCAACCAGGGTTGTAAGTCTCTGAGTATGGGTCAAACTTCTGACGGTTCTCAAACCTAGCATTGTTATAGACAGCATTGGCTTGCTCTTCACTAACCTGACCTTCCCAAAACGATTTATTGGGTTCTACTCCACAATTAGACACTTGAGAGGCTCTAAACCCATCATCAGGTTCAACAAGAGACCTATGTTTAGGATGATTCAATTCCAAAGCCTCTAACCTTCTAGACAAAGCAGCAAACTTATCATCAGACCCGAAGCTTGTGTCTACCACATTGGTGCTACTTCTATTGACCAAGAGTCTTTTGGGGGTTCAACACAAGACTCCCACTGTTGGAATTTTTCAGCAACAACTATTAAGAAGGTAAAAGCATCATCAACACTTTTACTATTGAATTCACCAGCGCACATAGACTCAACCATGGCTTTGGTCGAATAGTCTAAACCATCATAAATAATCTCTACAAGTTTCATATTATCAAATCCATGGTGAGGACACTGGTATAGGATATCATTGAATCTCTCTAAGAACCTATAAAGAGACTCTCCCTCTTGTTGCACACTAGCACTAATTTTCTGCCTAACAGACGCAGTTTTATGCTTAGGGTAGAATTTCATATAGAAAGCAGCAATAAGTTCCTTCCATGTTTCAATGGATTCAGATGGTAGGTTGTTCAGCCAAGTCTTGGCTTTATCTCTCAAGGAAAATGGAAACATCTTAAGTTTCAAGACTTCATCAGTAAGGTCTTTTATTCTAATTGTCCCGCAAATTTCCTCAAAGTCCCTAATATGAAAATAAGGGTTCTCAGCATCTTTCCCTAAGAATATAGGGATCATCTGAAGAATACTAGGTTTTATCTCGAAATTAGCCGTAGTGGATGGCAATTTAATGCACGAAGTTCGGGTGGACCTAGTTGGGAACATGTAATCTTTCAAAGTTTCCATTGCTGGCACAGCTGAAGTACTAGGTGTATTTTCCTCACGAAGAGACAGATTCTCAAAACTGAAGTTTCCAAAAACAAGGATCTCAAAAGAAGAGTCTTCGAGCTCCCCGCCTTCACAAGAAGAACTACTAGGTTTATCACTAATCAAACGACCTAGAGTGTTTCTTTTCCAAGCCCGCTCTTTAATAACCTTGGGCATACACTAGAAAAACAAAAGAAAAATAAAGAAATCCTAAAAGGAAGGGAAGTTCTATGCAAACACAAAGCAGGCTGACTCCACCAAAGCAAACCTACATATTTCTAAAAAAACAAAAAGCATGATGGCTCCACTTAGATTTTTTCTAGACCAGTTTCTAATCCTTCGAAAGGCAATTCGTTACAAATTAAGCAAACCCCTATGGAATCAATCTGAGTTTAAGTAAGTTGAATCGAGACGAGAGAAGCTCAATGGAGCTTTGGTACCCAAGGCCTCACCGGCGTTACAAGGCGGCGTATTCAACTCACAGAAACCATCATGAACTTTGAAGCATGCTTAAAAGAGTAACCAATATTTTTCGAATGACTTTCCTATTAAGCTCGTTACCCTATAGGTCTCGTTCTAGTCAAATTTAGGCTTAGGTTCGCGTTTGGTTTCGTTTTCCTAAGGCGGGCAAGAAGGGAACAGTGATGAAATCCGAACCCTTATCTTGTATGGCCAGTCCTTTCCCTTTACTAGGAAATTAAAGCAGCCGTTTTCAAATCCTCATCATATATGCAAACGAAGGAATATAGTAACTCGCTGACAGGGGATTCGCGAGTGTTTCGACAAACTTACCTTCCGTACCAGACGGGGGATGAACCGCTGAAGTCGACTCGGGCCACGACTGCTATGTCATGTACGAACCCGAGAGGCCGAGGCGATATCGTAATCGCTGTCCTTCTCTGCAAACAATTGATATTTAAACTACCCTTCCGTAGGGTTTAAAAAAATAAAGTCCACAGTCCAAAGTCCAAAAATAAAGTGCAAAAGAAATAGATAATCTAAAAAGAAATTCTAAAAAAAATAAAAAATTGTCTCTCTCTCTCTTTTAATTAATTTTTATTCTCCTTTTCTTTCGCTCCCTTCGCTTTGCTTTTACTCCAAATCTTTAAGTATTCAACAAAAGCTTTGGCAAATTTTTCTTTCGCTCAAAATTCCAAAATCTATAAGGAAAAGACAAAAACCCAGAAACGTAAAGAAGAACAAATAAAATAAAAATGAAAAACAAATAAAAACCTAAAAAAAAAATCTAAAAACTCTAGCCTAAAGACAAGTCCGCGTCGGCGGCGCCAAAAATTGATATGTTTTTCAATGATGTTGTAGTAATAAGTTCGTTGAGACTTGTGAAAGCAAAAGATTTTAGACTTATAAAACATAAAAATAGAAAACTTATTGCAAAATTGATTTCAAGATATTAAAAGTAACCAAGACACTAGATTCCACTATTACACATGAATGAACGATACCAAATATGTTTCAAAACTCTAACTATCCTTTAAGTCCTTTATTTTTTAATTCACACATAATCAAACATATTCCCAAATATTAATTGTATTCTCTAAGAATAGACTATCAATCAATTAAACAAAGTATAATTTATCAAATTGAATCACAAGTAATTAAGAAAATTATGTGAACATTTAAAACTCCGCAAAAGCGGTGATTGAATGAATTATAAATTGTAAAATAGAGAAAATAAAATTGTTACCAATCATTCATGCATAGATAGCTTCATCCATTGCCTTGGTTGCGTGAGAATTAGCTCATCATCATGGAAACACGCTCAAAATTCATTTTTATTGCTCCAAGGGTGTTTACAAAAATGAAATGGGAGAAACAATAATAAAACAGTGATTTTCTTTTCTCTCCCAAAAACTCTCCCCAAATGTGCTCTCTAGCTCTCTATTTATACATACAAATACACATCACTCAAATATATTCTTCCATAACTCCACAATCTTCTTCTTTTTAGTTAAAAATATCTTCAGAATTTTTCCTTCTCTTTATTCTATATATTTCTTTACTAAACCCATATCTTCTTTAATTCGCAGAATACAATCCAAGATAAAACTTTCTAAGGATATCTTTCTTGTTTAATACAAGATAACTTCCTTTTTCTTCAAAACTTCATGTTTGTGAGGCAAGAAGATATTCTTATCTTAAAGATAATAAATCCTTTACCGTTGAAACCAAATTTCCCTCCAATTTTTTCTTTTCAAATCAAGGAAGAAGATGGAGCCCCCTTAACCAGTAATGGGGTGCGATTAGCAGTTGGTTCCCTGGGGTTCCCCTTAACAGTTAGGTGCCCCTTATCCAAAATTGAGAGTCTGAATAACATGTGTTCTCTGGGTGCCTATGCCAACTTTTCGAGCCGAATTTTCCAAAAATGTTTATTTTCCAAAAATACCTACAAACACATAAAACACCATAATAAGTAGAAAATCGAGTACTAACAATACTGAAAATTGAGGACAATTTGGTCACAAAAATGTGTCTATCAGTAAGGTCAATCAAGGTTGCCATTCTTTTAGATCTAACATTATTAACTTTTGAGCTCCAAGACCCATCAGACAGAATTAACTACCATATTTGATGAATTTTATGAAAAAATTAACCACCCATCATATAGATATTAGATCAATAAACAAAAAATATGATAAACAAATAACCTGAAATTAGTGAAGCAATTAAAACCTAGATTTTAGTCCACACTGTTGAAAAATCGCCTCAAAACCGCCATAGGTTTCCGGTCTCCACTTTCTAATTTCTTTCTGTCATTGAGTTATTACGTAGGAATCTAAATTTTTATATCTAACTTAAAAATTACAAAAAATAAAATAGAGTTACATATCTTTTTTTTTATTCTAGGTATATACTTGCTCAAAGAGTCAGATATAAAATGGTATTTTCCTCGGACTTAGACCATCTCCAATGAAACAATGAAGAATTTTAGGCCACATAAGATTTTTAGAGTTTTAACAAAAAAATCTTCTCCAATGGAAACTTTAAAAATAAATGTGTGTGTCACGTAGTTATTTAGAAATCCTCTACTCCATCCTCTGTTTTTAGAGGTTTCTTTAGAGGATGTAAACATCATAATCATCAAAATCAAAGATTATTAATTAAGGACTTAAATATTTAGGTTTTAATCAATGGTTTAAAATGTTTTCAACTGATATATATGGCTTGTTGGAGACGGATTGTTTTTCACATCCTTAAATTAGAGAAATTTTATCTCACGTTCATAAAAAAACTAGTACACATAGGGTGCACATCAAGTTACCATTGGAGATGCTCTTAAATAAAGAAAACAAACGATATGACATATGACTCAATCCGAGTCAAAGTCAGACAGCGAGTCATATTCGAATAAGAATGGTGCAAATATGCTCCATCCCATATAATGCATTAACTGAGTATTGTTTTTCGTAGAAAGATAGAGTTATAAGTATAAGTAGACTAGTGCTCGTGCTACGCACCGAGCACTTTTTATCAGAGTTGGTGTACGCGGGGTTTTTCCCCTCCCCGTGGCGATGTATTTTTGAATTGGTGCCATCCCGCCCCGTCTCGATGCATTAATAGGTGGAGAAAAGATGCGAAACATATGCGGATTTTATTTTTATTTTATTTTCGCAGAAAATATGTGATTTTTTCCCCCTTTTATTATTAATTTGGAAAAAGAGTCCTAATATTGCAGGTACGTACTCGTCTTTCCAATTGAGTTTGGACTTCCATAAAATTTCAAACACGGTAAATTAAGTTTTCATTTAGAATTTATAATTTTTAAACAAAAAAAAAACTTATTTCGGCGCGGAGGATTTCCTTACCGTTCAACGTGGGAGCTTTAAAAGTTTTTAGATTTTTGAGTCACATATATTTGACCCAAATAAAGAACACAAACGACCTTATATACGACTCAACCCTAATCAGATTCAAATAATCATGTTAGTATGCTCCATCCCGTAATAATACGTTGTTACGAGGCTTGCGAGATTATGGTTTCAGAAAAATTATTTGACATATGAATAATGAAGACCTGTCTGATAGAATTATGTTGGTCTAATATCCAAATCTGTGTTAATATACAATATCGTTCTGGTTTTCCACTAATTGCTTCTGTTGGGGTTCATGATCAAGGAAAATCAGTTTCAGAACTGTTTGTACCCAAAATTACTTTTGGGCACGAAACACGATTGAATCGATGATTTGATGTGTAGTTAGGGTTAGGAAACGAATTGAAGAACAATAAAAGAGACACTGATTTAACGTGGTTCGGCAAGATGTGCCTACGTCCACGGATGAATCCCCTTGAGGAGTGATGTTTTATTGATATTAGAATTACAATGGAATTTTTCTATATTACCTAGCCTAGCACCTTTCCCCCCCTCCTCCCCTTCTTAAGGTTTAAACCTATGTCTTTATATAATAACCTGGAATATTCTGGAACTTTCTTCTAAAGTTTGAGGAATAAGCCGGTAAAAATGGGCCGACGAAAATGGGTTAGCAATCTGACCAATATATACATTCTGCCAGGCTTGGGCCGACATATATTTTCCGTCAATAGTGACGTAGTTAACCCTTATTGGTACCCAAATATTATGATACAAACATCGGCCCCTCTTAACCTCCAACATGTTGTGGGGTTAAGAAATTAATTTAAACCCTCTAGTCCCCCCATTATATGTTTAGGGTTATGAACCATTCGCCCCCGTTGGGTACAGCTAAGTCTGGCCCGGACCCGGAGTATGGTTGATAGTTAACACTCATGGGGAATTTGACATCTCTATGACTTGTGGTGCAGAAAAAGGTCTCGTGTCTCTTGTTTACGAATGCAAAGGAAATACCTCGATCTCTTGCTTTTGGGGCTCCGCCATAGACGTCCATTTAACTTCCACAAACATTTCCCGTTCCTTGTATGCATCGATCTGTGTATGACTATATGAGGTGAAAATAAGATACCTAAAAAGTGGAACCTTGCTGGTGACTCCGAATATCTTGATCTTGATAAGGATTTTTCTAGCCATCGAGAATAACAGGAACTATCACACTGATGTTCTGCTGCTGTTTTAAGGTACAAAAATCTCTGGGATTTCGCTTGCATCGTCTAATTTTGTTCCAAGATCTGAATTTTGTAGAGTAGAAAGTGATATAGAACCCATGATCTTCTTGTTTCCCCTCCCATTACTCAGATGTGAAGTTATATTCAACTTGACTTGTTGTCGTAGTTTCACTGATGACTGATGAGTGTTGGCTGGATATTGATTTTCTCTCATAACCTTATACTGGATCTTCATGTATAAACTATGAGGAGGGAAACTTATAAAGTCCCTTACTGATACAGCTCACAAATAACCTCGTCCACGCTAGCACTCGCAGCCTTGTATATACTGACTTGATGAAATGAATCTTCAACTTTCGATATAATACTGACTTTGAACAATTTTTAGACGATTCAATCCCAAATGTCGTTAAGCTTTGAATGGAAGGAAATTGGAACGAGGTTCAATATTCCAAAGACCGTCAAAATCACTGAGATTAAGAAAATGACTGATCCGATAGGTGAAGAAGAGTCTTTACCAGCTTCATTGTGATGTTTCAATGCCCATGGATTCTTTTACTTGTGCGCTTCTTAATGCATGGGGAATCACAATTCCACAAATGCATCCTCGGATTTGTCTTGCACTGAAACGGGACTTTACACCTATCTTCATTTGGTATTACCCGAGATGTGTCCGGAGGTTTATATCTCTAGTAGGCCGGCAAGTAATATGTGTCCCTTGGAAAATCTTGGCTTGTAAATGGAAAAACAGAAATTCAAGATTCCGGCTCGACGGGTTCCCCAAATGCTACATGCTTTGATAGTTGGCAGATAAAGCAATTGACCGCGATCTTATAGCCGACACCGAGAGAAATGACATTATAAAGCAATTCTTCCATCTACTGAGTAGTTTATTTGCCATCTCTTTCCAACGAGAATGGCGTTATAACAGAGATCTGAATGCAAATGAGATCTCAATCGAAGGCCAGAGGTCAGTAATGGATTCCGACTCCGATAGTGATGACTGCAGTTTTTCCGAAGTTACAAACACGATCCCACTGGATACTCACTGCTGCCAAGAGTCGTATTCTTCTCCTAGTATGATGCGACTCCCTCCAAACCACTTCAAGATGCGGCCAATCAGGGGTAAATCCTCGGGTATCCGTCGTCCATATGAAGACTCCAGCTTTGTTGACATTGCCACTGACTTTGTCGTTGAAATAACAATGAGTGGGAGTCATGAAGGATTTTAAAATGGTGACAGTTCAGAGAAATTTCTTGAGGACGAACCCCCAAGTATGGATGGATATTACTGTAGTTCTCGGCCCTTCTTCCACCAAGGGTGAACGAGTAATAGATACCGCCAATCCCGAGCTTGTCAAAACTGCCTCGTTTTCGCCTCTTACAGGTATGTCTTTCTTTGATAAAGTTGCTGGCTTATTTTTGTAAAATCAAATATTTGCGCAATTGACATTTTACTTGCTGGAATGATTATTACCTTGACAAATGCAGCTGACAATATGCGTTCTTGAGATGATGCTCTGAATGCTTCCAAAGTTAATAGACGCCAGAATGACTTGGATCCGCTATCGACCTACAACGATGCTCGATTACCCCAAAATTCAGTGCCTAGAACCACTCGGACAACCACCAAAAAATAGGAAAGACCCAGGCTCTGTTTCTGCACCTTGTTCTAAGAGACAAGACTGCGTTGGTGTGTTGGGTAGTAGCTCCAACAAGGGGTCACAGTCGGAGGATGAGCACGTAAAAGGAGCTAGGCAAGGCGAGAAAAATTCGAAAATGCACCTTACAGGCTTACTTTGCCGCCTGGGAGCCTTTTTTTGCCAGGCGCCAGCCCAGCGCTCGCCTTTTACAACATATTGTGGGATAGCCAGTTTGTTGCCCTAAGTGTAATTTCCGGTACTTTCTTCATCTCACGAAAAATATAGAGGAGAACTTTAATCAGGTAAATCACAAATCTTATTCTTCCCTGGTCGATACGTATTTGGCATAGCTGATAACTTGACTTGGAGTTGTTTTCTGGCTTCTGCAGCGCACAAAGTAGAAGTAGAAGAGAAACAAATTTTGTAATGTGATCAATGTGCACATTTATCCAGAGACTAGTATATACGAGGGAATTGGATGTCAGACGCTCGTTTATGCTAGTAATTTCACTTACTCCACATATCATGTTTGTGCTCTTGCAGACTAGCGAGATAATAATTTTGGTGTTGATGGCAAATTGCTGGAGAATCTCTCTAACAGCATTTCGAAAGAATCGTGGAGTGGATAGAAAATCAACACAACAATTTTCACGAACATAGCTATAAAAGCTTAAACGAACCTCAATCTCTATCGTGTTGTGGACAAAAAATCAACACAACAATTTTCATGAACTTAGCTATAAAAACTTAAACGAACTTTGATCTCGCAGTAGTACAATACTTATATGCTCGCTGCAAGTGGTACTTTTCAACACCGTAACCATTAAAGGTCATTGACTGTGTAAACGATTAGTTCGGCTGCACTTGTGAGGGAAGAAGGACTGCAACTTTCTAACTTTTAGCTCCGTCCTGTGAAATGTTAAGACAAAAACTCTCTTGATTGTGCTGCTGCAGCAATCAATAACCAGTATCATTATCTTAAATTGTGCTGGTGTCGCCAATGAATTAAGCTGATCTTCTTGATAACTAATGGGAATGACTAGAACAGTTTCATCATCTGTAACAATCTTTTTTATATCTTCACGAGATGCACATTTTCCTTCTAATTTACAGGCTAACTCGATGCTCTTGATGTCTTGGAAAATTAGTTGTTGTATCGAGGAACCGATGCTCTCGTAGATATAACAGCTTGTCATATAGTGCCTGACCATATAATATAGTTGGCCAACACGATAATCTTCAAGTTACTTCTTGTATGACTCCTTGAAAGTGCAACTTATGAGAGTAGGTTCCTTTGGTCGTGATCACTGAATTTTGTGCTATAACGGAGTGCTACGTAACTTGCCCCTAAACATGCGGTTCAGAGAGTTACACAGCTCGCCCCCGAGTTATTGTTTTCTGCACCAAGGTGTTACGTATCGCGTCCCCAAGTGACAACGGTCGTAGTTGGAGTGATAGTAACTCTCCCCCAGCAAGTGTCATGATGCTAAATGCTCGCACAAGGGTGCACCTCCTTGCTGCATCTGGCTCACACATGAATTGAAAATATGTGTTTTCTGCTACCTTGAATTCGCGCGGGGCCAATCCCACTATTCAAGATTCGCGCAGATTGTAAGAGATCGAGTAGGACGATGGTCGCTATGACTCTTAATTATGCGTGTGAAGATTAGTTCTACTGCTAGAACTCGCGTAGGACTCGAACCGTCGCTACTGTTCTTAGCTCGCGTAGAAATGCTTTAACCCTACTGCTGGAACTCGGACCGTCGCTACTGTTCTTGTGCAGTATATGTTTGAATTAGTGCTGAAATCCAATGTTCTTTAAGGGTATGATTGGAAGTAAATTACTTCTGCACTGATTAGCTTTTTACATTCCACAAAGATCACAGAATATAGAAATATGGCTAAAGGTGTTATCCAGATGTGAATATATACTGAACAAATTTTGTATGTGACAATCAATGCGATTAATGGAATAGACTCACATTGGGGGTGGTGTAAGTGGTAGTGATGGCGATGACCACCACAAACCGATCGTCTGCCTTTCTTTCCATTAGTAGAGTGTTGTCATTTGATCCGGTTCTTTCACCCCGATTTCAAGCTAGTGCTAGTTGGTGGACTGCTGGCTTCCAATTGTATAGGACTGGTTCTTCTGGTACAACACTAAAACATGTAGGCTTCCTTCTTTTGATGAGTCTGTGAAGGCTATCTTGAGCATCCGATTATTACTGATGCAAAGGCTGAGTTTGCTCTGGTTCCTCAGATTGTAGCTTTTCCTTAACGTAGCAAGACGGTAGGCGCAGTGAGTTTGTTGTATGCTATCTTTGTTGGTGCAACTTGGCAGCTATCTTTGTCGTATGCCTACGTCGACCGAAAGAAGAACTCCTTTCTTTTCGGCAGAAAATTGTAATTGAACTTTGGTACTATCGACCATTAGGTGGCTCAAAATTAACAGTAGTTGAAGTGCTGCGACCTTGTGTTGCAGCTGGATAATTCTGAAGATTCTGCATACGTACGCTTGTTCAGAAGAGGTCATGGATTTGTATTCGCGGCACAAAATAGCATGTTGGGCAACAATTTGATTTAAAGCCACCATGAATTCGGCCAGCGAAACTCAGGCTTCCCTGTTTTCGTGTCACTGAAACTGATGATTACTGCATTTGAAGTTGGAAACGAGCGATTCTTCTCGTCGTCCCGTAGAACTCTAGTGTAGTGAGTTTGTTGGCGCAATGTTGCAGTTAAGTGGCTAATCAGATTTCCCCAACCAGTTGCGTGATTTGAGCATCGCAGGACCGTGCATAGTTGATCCTATGCCCGGCAGGGTGATCACCAATATGCTTGAACATCAAAAATTCTTGATGGAGGAAGTAGAATTCTTTTTGTAGCCGAAGTGACGACATCAAGCTGCAGTGGGGGATGACATCTTGCCTCTGGCGTTACTGAATGCAGTGAGTCATTAAACAAAGTTGAAGTGATAACCACTCCTTCATTCTGGAAATAAGAGGATCAATGATCATACGTATGAACAGATAAATTTGTATTTTAATGACATAAAAGGGGACAAACTTATCTGTGATTTATGATGACCAAGGTCTGCCATGTTGAACTTCAAGAAGATGGTCTGCCTAACTCCAACAAAGAAGGCTTCCCTTAAAGACCGCTTTTCTTTTAATGGATCAATGGAACGTTACATAACTTCTTTCAAGAACCAATCCCACGTTTCTGTTAAAACACTTGAAACATGCTTGCAAAATAGCATTAATCATCAACTCCATGAACTCCTATTATGCTGAGCAAGTTGCTTGAAAACTTAGTGATATGAAGCATATGGAGCGTGTCATCTTGATGCCTAATGGTTTTTACTAAGCATGTATTCGCTCATTAGGCAATTTAATTTATGGATTGACTAAAAAGAATTCAAAGAGACAAGGGATAGAAAGTATGGATTATCGCTTTTGCAGGCGCTCTCGGAGCTGATTTATATCGACTGGTACGAGCTAGCTAATCGATCCCAAACATGTTGGAGTTCATTGGATCTGAGGCTCTAAGCTGGAGGTATCAACCGATTTCTTTCTAAGCTTGCTATCTGGCCTTCGGATCTTATAGATGTTCCTCAACGCCTGTATGATTTGAAGCAAGACCAAAAAACAAAAAAAAATCTTTTCCCTTTGTGAATTCTTTTGTTTTGTTTTCCGCCAAGATGCTTTCTGAGCTACTTCACGAACACGAACTTGACTTTTTTCACAAACGCAACTTCAAGTTTTTTTTTGTTGTTTTTGGGATAACACGATTATCTTTTCTCGATTACTCTTAGTCGGCGCCAATATTTGTACCCAAAATTATTTTTGGGAACGAAACACGATTGAATCGCTGGTTCGCTCAACTTTGAACATCTGTGCCAGTTTCTGTTTGTAATTGATATGAAAATACCCATTTTAACATGTACGACCGTCGGGACCAATTATTCATTTTAATTTATACGCCCCGAGGACCAGAGACCCAACTTATTTTAGACCATCTAGTGCTTATCGATTTTTTTTTTTTGATAGGCTAAAGTCGGATCCAGGCCTCTACTCAAATCCAGCCAGCTGAACTAGTCCAACTGCTAGACTCAACCCCGCCAAACCCCTCTATACAACTAATTAAATATAAATACAAACCTCTAGTACTGTGGGGATCCAACCCCTGACTTTCTCCATACCGGAGTTGATGGGATACCTAATTCGATAGTGCTCTATCGAATTAATTTTATAGGACTGACTGGAACCATTGTTTCTCTTTGATATTTGTACTAGATGATTTCAGATCAAGTTCTAATACTTCATATGCACTTGTCGTCAGCCATCAGTCATGGTTGCATCTGTTTGAAGGACTTGCAGGATGATTTCATGGGTGGTGCTGAAATTGTGAAGTCTGACCCTGTGGTGTCATTCCGTGAGACTGTCCTAGAAAAGTCTTCAAGAATAGTGATGAGCAAGTCCCCAAACAAGCACAACCGTTTGTACATGGAGGCACGCCCTCTTGAGGATGGACATGCTGAAGCCGTCGATGATGGTCGTATTGGTCCAAGAGATGATCCTAAAATTCGTTCAAAGATATTATCTTGAAGAGTTTGGATGGGATAAGGATCTTGCAAAGAAGATCTGGTGTTGCGGTCCAGATACTACCGGTCCAAACATGGTTGTGGATATTTGTAAGGGAGTTCAGTACCTTAATGAAATCAAGGATTCAGTTGTAACAGGGTTCCAGTGGGCGTCAAAGGAAGGTGTGCTAGCCGAAGAGAACATGAGAGGTATATGCTTTGGAGTATGTGACGTGGTACTCCATTCTGATGCCATTCACAGAGGTGGTGGACAGGTTATTCCTACCGCTAGGAGGGTTATGTAAAGTGTTAGCTTTTGATTGCATTTGAAGTTAAATAAGTTTACAGAGATTGGGCTGCCTGTCCAGGATTGCAGGAAGGAAAATGTTCAAGGCACACATTCGTTTTAGTTCAAGCCTTAGGGTCTCTGCTACCTTTTTTATATCACGTGAAAATTCTCCATGCCAATTGCCTTGGATCATTGAAAAGCATCGCCGTGTCTCCTTGGTTAGAAAATCAAACTCGTGCGTATGTACAGGCACAGGTGATATTGATTTTTGTTAAACTGAAATGGGTGAAAATGATTAACCACAAACCGAATTGTGTTAATTAGTTGTACATTTACATAATCATGCTTTCTTCATTTGGGCTCATCCTCAAGTTGTGTATAATGAAGCTCTTATGATGTTTCTGCTTATATAATTCCATGCTTCTTTTTTTGATTTGTTTCCACAAGTATCTATACCGTTGGTGTTGTGGTTTTGTAATGTATTGTGGAGTTAAATCTATTAAATTTTTAGTATTTGATATGAATTTTAGATTTCTGTTGAATGTTGGAGAAAATTGAAATGAAGACTTTTTAATAGATTCGGGATTTCTGGAGTTTTGAGCATCTTTTCGGTTAGAATACTAGCTATTTTCCGGGGATATTCATTTTCCAGACTCGCTCCAAAGATACAATAACACAGTCTCTCCACGGGAATCTTCAATAAAAGCTTCCCAAATATCTAACCAAATCAACATTCTGATTTTAAGTGTACATGAAAAGAAAAGAAAACAAAAGTTTATGGGCTGTTGCACAAAAAATTTGATACATTTGAGCATATCGGAATGACATCTTTATATCTCTAATACACACTTAACAGCTCTAGTGTCACTTTGTTGGCACACGTAACTACTTGTTAGGCTGTAACAAATTTATTGGCATATTACTACCATAGCCTTGGGCTACAGCATGTTAATATTCAACTGCGCATTCTCCTTGACCATCCTGGAAATCTGTTGCAGTAACTCATATTCTATTACAAGCTTGAAGATGCAAACATCATCAGCTTCAATGTTGGTTATGTTAGCTGAAGATACGGATTTAGTGATGTATGCATCTTCCAACTTGTAAAAGAAATAGATAGTAAATAGGAATTCTCTTCTTATAGCTTTTCTTTTGCAAATAAGAATTGCTGCCGAGCTCATAGAACTACCAGAATGTGGTGATGAGGTGACTGCTTCTACCTGAATCATATGGCTTGAGCCCCATCCATGCTTGAGCCACTTTCACCTCATCATGCTCCATCGTCTCAGCTTCCTAAAAACAAAATACTACTGTATCAAATACCAGGGGTCCAAATGAAAACTGCAAATGCAAACCCATAATTGAACTTCAGACCACATACCTTAATGTAGTCAGGTTTATGCTTTCTGCAACAGTCGGGCAACTCACCTGCAAAAATGTGTAAGCCTTTGACAGAGAAACCAAACCTTGAAACTTCTAAAAGCAAAGAACAACCAGGTTTGGGAAAAAACTCACCAAGGTGTCCAATAATAGCAACCAGAACGTGAGTTAGCATATCTAAGAACAAGACAACCATAGCAAGAGTGTGCATAATTCATCCCTCCACTAAAAAATAAATGAAAACACAACAAAAACCTACAAGCGAAGAATAGATATATTCAAATCGAAGAGAATACAACATTCTAAAATAAACAGACCCCCAGCCCCCATTGCAAACAAACACAAGTGCATTTCTCCTAGATGTGTTTTTTCACTACGTTACAATTTCTTTCATATCTAATAACTCCATTTCTATACCCCCAGAGGCCGCCTCCATTCTCTTTTGCTCGCTACAACAAGCTATCAGCATTTGTTGGCAACCTCCTAAAAAAGCTAAGTGCTGGTGAAGGCAATTTGCTCCTGAACTTTGGTGGTCTGAGTCCATACAGACCCCACAATGCAACCACAACACGAAACGGCACAGCATAGAAACCAATAGCAGCAAACAAGCAAAGCAGAACAAATAGGAATGTTGCACGAGGATCCCTCCAACTAAGCAATGCTTGTAACCTTTCCCCTTGTGTAGCCAAGTCACCTACAACTGTTTGTATCCTCCCAGCCACACTCCTCAACCTATCGTACCTCATCCGAACCATCTCATTGCTTCGGGTCGATGGAAATGCATCGAACTCTTCATCCAATTCGTCTGGATAAGGAGTTTCAGCGTGGGAAAGACGAATGTCCATGTGAACTGGATGTCTAGGGCGTCCTCTGTACCTACAGAGACCCAAAACCGAGATATAGAGCAGTATAGATGGAAGTATCAGCTCCGGGTATGCTACCAGCACTAGAAACACCATCAAGAACATAACAGAGTAAACAGGCTTCTGCCAGCTTGTAAGCATTTCCAACGTACGACCCATAGCAATAACCCCTGAAAGAACAGATACTAGACGGAAGAAATTAGCCTTGCTTCTTCTCATACTGAAGATATGCGAGTCATTGTCAAGCATGTACTCAACAACTTCTCTTCCCAATGGAGGTTCTGCTCGGCTAAGACGTGCTGCAACAACATTTGATGCTTGGTACCTGAGACTCTCAACCTGACTTACGGATAACGGCTGAAGATAATGCATCTTTGGGAGCAGGGGCCACATGTACATGTGAAGTACATTACCCATGTTTGCAAGAGAGAACCGAATAGCCAACTGAATCTCCCCCATTTTCTTCACACCAGTTGGATGCAGCATCAACAGCGGGTAAGAGTGTGTGTAAACACGATCAGACTCTAGGGTTGATAGTCGGATTCTGACTTTACCAATCCTTGAATCACGAGCACCCATACCAAATATATTGGTATTCTTGTCCAAATGACAATTATCAAACACCCCAACAGTGACAACAGTGCAAGGATCGAAAACCTCCCACGTATACTGCTCATTCCATTTTGGCATCAAACTGTCCACAACTGTCCGAGTTCGGACCCATTTCTGACCATACTTTGCAATGCAATATGCATCAGTAGTACTTCCTTTCCCTTCCTTCATCTTCATTGGCATTAGTCCGCTTGCTCCCAAAATCCCCATCTCAAGAACTCCAACATTTGGCCTCCACAGCTGTTTTGCGGTCGGACGGGTATCACTGCTATGCATTGTTGACTCGTCGAGGACATGATAGCCTCCATCTAAAGACACCCGAAGATGAATCCGAGAACCAAACCGCGAACTCGTCACCACTTTCGAATCAGAACCCATGTTATAATGCATTTCAAGACTATACCATTTGGAAACAACAGGCTTATCATCATTTCTCCGTTCAATTGTTGTAACTGGAACAACAACCCGACCCAAAACCTCATCTCTACCTGGAACAATTCTGTCTTCAACAGAAACCATAAGAAAATCTTCAAACGGCTCAGCAACAACAAAAACCATGTCATCATTCCAGAACGGATTCGAAAGCCCTCGATTAGCCACCGCAGAAGCAGTTCTCGATCTCAAAACCTGGTTCCCAATCTGCACCTTTGCAGATAACTCCGGACATCTCATCAATGAACCCCCTTTCTCCCCTGGTACAAGATCTTGAGCTTCAATAATAGTAACCCTGAGATACCATAGCCTCGGCGACAGATAAACTTTGGATTTAATTGAAGAAAGACCATCAAAAGAAACATTAGCAGCTTTCGAATGCCATGCCTCTGCAAATGCTTCATCAGCTTGAGTACCAAACCACACAGAAACCATAATTTCACCAGTTTTACCCTTTTCCCCCTTTTTATCTTCCATTATGTACCATTGCGGAGCTAGTGAACTATCCGGCGGAACCCTCTTGGGCACTTCATTCAAATCAAACCAAATTTTACCCAGGAAATCATCTTTTTCTTTCTCTCTAACAAAAATCTCCACCATTGACGACTGAATACAATCTTTAGAAAAGGCGAATACTTGATCCCATTCTGGATTATTAGACCCACTCCTCTTTGTAATTCCTCTGTAATTTCCAAGCTTGACATCAGCCATTAACTCAGTTCCACCACCAAATACAGAAACCATTTCTCTTGCTCTAACAACACGAACATACAAATACTGCATTTGCTCAACTAAATCATAAGTTGAACTTGTTTTATCTTTGTTACTAATCCCACCCCCTAAATGTGGACTAGTTTCTTTCAAAGCAAATTCACCAGAACCACCCCCAAATACAAAACCATGAAAACCCCCAGAATTAATCACAGGTTGATGAGGTATAATACTTGGATTATGACCATGATCATTTGTAGTTATAATTACAGGTTTAAGCTCACCTTGATTGTTATTTTTACCTCCAAGATGATTTTGCATAAGCTGTTGCTCTTGATTTTGCAGCAAAATCATATTCTGCTTATGCTGATTCTTCTGTTGCTGCTGTTGTTGTTGTTGCTGCTGCTGCTGCTGCCTCTGTTGCTGCTGTTGTTGTTGATGCTGTTGCTGTTGCTGATGATTCTGTTGCTGCTGCTGAAACATCTTCTTCTGCTTTTGTTTCTGCTTCTGATTCGTCACCACCGTATTTCCACTATTCTCATTACCCCCAACATCATTAACACCCCCAGAAGAAGATGAATTCAAATTCAGAAGCTCATTTCCTTGCTGATTATTAACAATATAAAGCTTCAAACTAATTTCACCCCTAATATGAGAAAACAAACTCCTTTTATCAAGAGTATACAACTGAGGAATTGCTTCATTCCCCTGTTTAGTAATATTAGAACCAGTAACTCTAACTTTCCCCAAGAAATTTCTACTATTCCCTGTTTTCTTCTCATTATAAATGTTTACTTCTAATGTTCTGTAAGGTAAATCACTTACTTGATCAACATTAAAAACCAGTTTCTCATTCCAAACTGGGTTTAAATCTTTGTATTTGACTTGTGTTCTTAATCTCTGATTCTCAAATTCTACTTCAACAAATGCTGATGATGATCCTTCTCCATCTTTTGGCATCAAATTGTGAGCTCCTAATACTTCTACCACTAATTTCTCTTTACCATTGTTGTTGTTATTTTCACTCATTTCTACCATTTTTTTTCTGAACTGTAAATTTCTTTCTTCTTCTTTCTCAGAGAAGAAAGAGATGAAGGAAGAAGCGAGAATGAAAAACGTCTCCCTATAAAAACAGAACAGAACAGAGCCAGAGGCAGAGAATATTTTTTCCAAGGTAGAGAAGCAAGAAATTGGATTGTACGAAGTAATTGCGTTAGCTTTAAATAACAAACAAATCCCTGTCAGTGAACAAATTATTCCACAAAATGCGACATCTGTTAAACCAAGCACCTGGTTTCGTATGGGTTAACCACCTAATTGGAAGTAAAACCTATGGAATCGTCCTTCCCATAGTAAATACTCGGATGCTATATAACAACCGGTTTTTCAAACTCGTCGGGTTCTTGTTTAACAACGGACGTTAAGATAAGAATGCCGTTTTCTCGCTCGCTACGTGTTGTGATCTTAATCATGAGAGTTGGGTCGTCCTCAGTGAGATGCTCACACGTGTCAATGGAGTGACCATACGTTAGAAAAGTAGACAGTCTGACAACATAGCGGGAAATCATAGTAATAAAGTAAGTTTAATTTTAGAATTATTAAATACGGACGTGAAGAGAAATTAATATGGGGTTCAATTTCGAAGATAGCGAGATTTTATAGCAATAGATTTTGGAGTACTATTTTGTGACAAGAGATGTGTATTGGGAAGGAGAATGGGGACGAAACGGGAGGGAGGCTCAATAAAAGAAAACACGATGGGGGAGATGTGAAAAGTGAGACAGATGAGAGGGAGAAGAGAGTAATGACAGAGCATGCGTGAGGTGACAAAATCTAAGCAAAATGTATTGTTTGCTGCAGTCAGTTGGAAAAAAAGGGAGATAGAGAGAGAACAGTATCTAGGCGTGGAAATCCTTTTTTTAGTTTTTAAAATTGGGTTTGAACAGAGAGTCTACTTGGGTATTAACGTCTCGTTGGTACTGTTATCCTTTTTCACTGTTTGGGGTTTGAGGAAAAGGGGTTTGGTTGGTTGCGTTTTGGTCAACCTAAAATGCATCAAAAGTTTGCTTTGTTTAACCTGCGATTCGAAGAGAAACCCGGCGACACAAAAAGACAAAAAAAATCACCTAAACATAAAATGTAGCCATTCCTTATCTTCCATTTTTTTTAATGGTCAAACTACTCTTTACAACCGGGAAGCTAATCCACAATCGGGATTCAATTTAGTTTATATAACTTCCGAATATAAAATATCCCCAAAAGAAGATTCTCTATCTTTTGAATTTTGATTATCCTATAATCGGTAGTTAATAAAGTTATCTTGACTCCAGATTAAAATAGACTTTTGACTAAAATGCTACCATAATCGGTAATGAATTTAGGTTATTTATCTCCTGAATATAGAGTAGCCCCAAAATGAGATTTTGCTGAAAATCTCTATTTTTTTCAATTTTGGTTGAGCCTATAATCGGTAATAAATGAAGGTATCCTGACTTCCGATTATATAGTAGACATGTTTACCGAAACTCTAGCATAATCGGTAGTCAAGATAGTTCATATAACTACCGAATGTAGAGTAGCTCCAAAATGAGATTTTGAAAAAATTCTCAATTTTTTGAATTTTGGTAGAGCCAATAATCTGTAGTAAATGAAATTATCCTGACTTCCAATTATACAGTGGCTCTCTTTGCAAATATCCTACCATAATCGGTAGTCAAGATAGTTCATATAACTACCGAATATAGAGTAGCCGTAGTAAATGAAGTTATCCTGACTTCTGATTGTACAGTGGCTCTCTTTGCAAATACTCAACCATATTCGATAGTCAAAATAGTTCATAGAACTACCGATTACAGAGTAGCCCCAAAATGAGATTTTACAAAATTCTTTTTTTTTTTTTAATTTTGGTTGAGCCTATAATCGGTAGTAAATGAATCTATCATTAATTTCCGATTGATAGTATCCCAAATACGCATCTAGCACAAATTTTATATCAATCGGTAGTATCTTTCCGTTACTTAACTCCCGATTTAGTATTAATAATCGGGCACAAAATAACTTCCGATTATTAAAGGACATTAACGTATTCTACTATCTTTTTGGACATCTCTTAATCTTGTCTTTGAGTTGGGAATAAAAAAATCGCCCCTAATTTTTTTTGGGGTCACCCATAAAAATGCGAGGTTGTTTAAACCCGTGGTACATTGCTCGTGGTGGTGCTGGTTGTCATGCTACCAACTTATCTGTGCTCGTCTTAGGGTTACTTACCAGGACTCAATGGTATAGAAAAAAAGAAAGAAAGAGGTTTCTGGACATGGGTGTTGGTGTAGGAGAGTCCTCCACTTCGGCACTAAAGTGGAAGTGAATGTTGTCCAATTGGAATATTTTCACGGAGAGGCGAATAACCGTAATTATCTAATTATAGAAACAGCTCTAAGTCAGGAGTGTTTTCTAAGTCAAATGGCGATTTAGGGGTTACCAGACACAATTAAATCCACATGGTTTCTGATCTACTTCAGAACCAACCAGATCCAAATGTTGAGTAAGATTAATGGAAGAATCGAAAGTTCAGTAACTAACTGAAGGTACTTATAGTGCATTTACATATAAATCTGCTTCTGATTTCTGATTCTTCAGAAGTAGAAATCAAAAACAAAATAATTTTGATGTACAAAAAGTTATCTTTTCGATTTCTACAAGTTGTTTTGAAATAGACACCCAAGCTGATTTCTGATATGCTATCCAAACATGCTATTACTCCCGTGGACTTTCCATAATAAAATAGGGGAGGACATCCTTCCAAATCCCAATTTGTGATGAGTATAATCATGTATGTATCTACTATTACTCTATCATTAACACTTCATTAAATATCCTACCGACTCTATTGTTTCCTTAAACTATCATGGGCATTTACCTTCCAAGTTTTAAGCGAATGTGATAATAAAGTATGATTCCAAATCCTCGAATCTCTGGTGTAATGCAATAACATAAAGTACACACTTATTTCCCGCCATCATTTTCCACTCGACCACAGATCGTTATCCTTTTGTTGGTGCTTGGTTCATGCAGTTGCAATAGTCTCATTCGGTAATAATATTGCCCATCATTCCACTATAATGTACTAGTGTAATATCTCAATATTAGTTCATTACTGTTACCCATTACCAATAAAGATTGTTATCAAGTGACAATCGAGGCTATGGGCAGAGGAAAGAAGCTGGGTGAATGGCGATAATAATAATATACACGATGATAATGGATGTTACTGTTGTTTTATTTTCTTTTGACGTGTAAGGACAAAATGTATTAGAAATAAAAAACAGTAACCGGAGGATGTGACCAAGATGCATCAAAAGACCAAAAATTACCAAAAACAGTTCACAAAAGTATTTCAATTACAAATTGATGTCGTGCAAAATATTTTATAAATAAAAAACAGTAACTAAAGATGACCGAGATACATTAAAAGACCTAAAATTGTCAAGAACAATTCACAAAATCATCTCAGTCAGGGGCGGAGCAAGGGTTGACTAACCCTAGCTCTGGCCCCCTCTAAAACCCCTAAAACCATTTGGAAACCCTTAAAATTTATCTTATTTTCTGCTTTTAGCCCACCTAATATATAATATTTAGTCCAATAGGTCCAACATGTTTATAGAATTTTCGTTATTACTGGTTCCGCCACTGATCTCGGTTACAAATTAATGTCGAAAGCGAAATCATCAAAAATATTTGAATGGAGCGACCAGTTAAACATAGTACTCTTCGATACTACTATAAGTTGCTTAGTATTCCTAGATTTATTAATAAACCATCTATTATTTCTGTCTTGTCAGATAATCCACCAAATCATAAAAGGTAACAGAGTCCAAATCTTCTGTTTTCTGGATTTTTGCGTTACCAATTCTGCAATTCCAAATTGTTGCTTTGAAAATTCAGGAAAAGCCAAATTTAGACCGAGACTATCAAAAAAGTAATTTCCATACTAGACTAGTAAGCTTGCATCGAAGAAACAAATGTGAGCTTATTCAGTTGCACAAAATAAACAAAAATGAAGATTGCACCTTTCCAGCTCCGTAGAGAAAATTCCTAATTGGTATACCTTTAAAACAAAAGTGTCCATACTAAAAAAACCTGGCGTTTTTAGGGGCCACTCAAAAGGAATTAGGGGCCAACAATAAAACAAAAAAGGTCACCCAATCCTAAATTGTGTTCACCCTTTATCTCCCATATTTCGTAATGGCAAAATTACCCTTCAATATTCGGTAGTTTGAGCAGGATTCGGGTGATAAAAAAATTTGAGGGATTTTTTTTTTGCTTTTTCGAACTTTGGTACAACCATAATCGGTAGTAAAGTGTGTTACTTTAACTTCCGAATGTATATTGGTCCCAAAATGAGATTTTTCCAAAATCCTTTAATTTTCGACATTGGTACAACCATAATCGGTAGTAAAGTGTGTTACTTTAACCTCCGAATATACTAAATTTTCGAATTTTAGCACTACCATAATCGGTAGTAAATTTAACTTCCGAACGTATATTGGCCCCAAAGTGAGATTTTTCCAAAATCCTAAAATTTTCGAACTTCGGTAGTAAAGTGTGTTACTTTAACCTCCGAATATACTCAATTTTCGAACTTTTACACTACCATAATCGGTAGTAAATTTGATTTCCGAATGTATATTGGCCCCAAAATGTGATTTTGCAAAATCCTAAAATTTTCGAATTTTGGTACTACCATAATCGGTAGTAAAGTGTGTTACTTTAACCTCCGAATATATTCAATTTTCGAATATTAGTACTACCATAATCGGTAGTAAATTTGACTTCCGAATGTATATTGGCCCCAAAATATGATTTTTCCAAAATCCTAAAATTTTCGAACTTTAGTACTACCATAATCGGTAGTAAAGTGTGTTACTTTAACCTCCGAATATACTAAATTTTCGAATTTTAGTACTACCATAATCGGGAGTGAATTGTGTTAATAAGTGATGCTTATTATCTGCCGATTGTGTTCATGGTCTCAAATTCAAATTTTCGAAACTTAACAAAAATTTCAAAATTTTCTACTTTCACAATCGGTAGTTGATGGTGTTCATTATCTATCGATTGTGCGTAACTTTTTGTACAGAGAAATTTAATTTTTAGAATCAAGAATAATCGGTAGATAATAATCTACTTTACCTACCGATTATGGTTGATGTTCTTAAGAAACGAAGAACATCAACCATAATCGGTAGGTAAAGTAGAATATTATCTACCGATTATGTTTCTGCTAGTGTAAATCCAAGAACATCAACCATAATCGGTAGGTAAAATAGATAGTTATCTACCGATTATGTTTCTGCTACTGTAAATCCAAGAAAATTTTCGGATCAAATTTTTGATTTCAAGTAATCAAATCCTAATTTTGAATCACAACTACTATCATCTATTCGTTTTGTTTGTTGAACTCCTTTTTTTTTGATGTTCTAAGTTTCAACTTTAAGATTAATGAATTTTGGGTTTTAATTTTAAACAATCAATCATAACATTTGTTTGATCGATGATCTTTGTTTTCAATCAAAATTAAAATGATGGAAAAAAATTTCAATGGGTGGAAAAGAGAAGAAGAAGTGGAATGATATGATTATGAAAATAAAGGATATAGGTTTAGATTTAGTATAAAGGTGAAGGACAATATAGACAATTTTTTATTTTTAAGACATCCTTTAACCTCCTTTAATGGATGGGAATAAAAAAATGGTCCCTAATTTTTTTTGAGTGGTCCCTAAAAACGCCACGTAAAAAAAGACCTTCAATGGAATAAGAGAGTTCCAACCCTTCTTATACGAGGAAGCAAGCAAACAAGCTCATGGTGGATCCGGGTCTAAAATGCTATGAACTAGTGCTAAAGTGGCAGATAGGTTGCGTTTCCGGTATTTTATTTGTTCATATCTGACTTGTAATGGTTGACTGATGTTTAGGTGGTGACCCTTTCTTTGAATAAACGCTGGGTTACCAAATTCCCAAATCAAATGTGTCTCTTTGGCTTTGTTCCTCCTCCTCTCTTTCTTTAATTGTTAACAGACAGGTCTTTACAGGATCATCAGTAATCACAGTGGGCCGTCTACAAACCTACAATGGTAGAAAGAAGAGTGTGCCAGTCATAGAGCACAGATGAAGAAGAGGTAAAAGCAGAGCATGCGTGTCAAAATCCATTACACGCTGCAAAACCAAAAACAATTGACTGCTTTGCGTTTCTTTTTCTTTACTGAAACTGGCCTTGTTTACGTGTCCGACTAAATTCCTTTGCTCTCTGACATGATAAAAGAATAAATCTTACTGTGTAATTTAATTAGACAATGCAATTCAACTCCTTATTGTCTATTTCCATATTCTCCTCCCTACAATCTAAACCCCACATCAGGGAATGGTGAACCCCGTCCGAATTCTTTTTATGTTCACTTGAAATGTATAACTCCGATATTTGATACTTAGGATTTATTTTATTTTTAAATAATAAAACTTAAGGTAAAAACACCTTAAGACACCATTGCACCTCCATCAACATTGTTACAAAGACCATTACAGAGAATGTGTGTATGCAACAAAAATTACAAAGATATTGTGAGCAACAGAACTTGCAAATATGATGTAAGAAACTTGAGCAAACTTGACTAATAATGACACTTACAACGTTAGAGACATAGCAACCCAATAATACAACTGATTGAATCTTTTCTTTATGAAGGTTAGATGATATTATTTAGAAAGAACTAGTTTCCTCCAAATCAATTAATAGTCTTGCATGAGACAATGGACTTCCACACATAGTATTCCTTTTCTGGTCACGAACAAGAAAGGCAGGATCATACAATGATTCACTTTTTTGTAGCAAAGTAACTGAAAAGAACCCAAATCAGGGATAATCATTAGTGATAAAGTCTTGCTTCTTTGTCTCTTTGAATCAGATGTTTTGTCGATTGATCTTAAAGTTGTATATGTGATTGTTGTTGATGTTCCTGCGATTTGTCTTGTTGGTTCTGTAATTGTTGTTGTTGTAGTTGAATCTCTTGTGATTGGTGCCGCTACTTTTGAAATAACTGATTTTGTTGTTGATGTTGATTTTGATTTAAGTGATGCTATTGGAAACAGAAGTTGAAATGGTTGAGTCTGTTGGTGAAGAAAGAAGGGGAATCACTGATATTCTTTGCAAAGAGAGAAAACCCATCATTCTTAAGAAACGATACCACATACAAGAGAAAATCAAACAAACCTAACACTAAATCGATCTAAAACTTGAACAGAAAAAGGGGTATAAAATCAATTAGATTTCTCAAAGAAATCAATATGATTTAACCCAATAACTAACCTAAAAGGATGAAATCAAAGCATTAAGAGTAGGAGATGCAAAGGGAGAAGATGGTTTCTGAGCAAGAGAAAACTCAAAAGGCGCTTAGGGTTTCGTTGGGTTTGCAGAGAGTTTTTTTTTCCTGGTGAGAGAAAGTTTCGTTATATTTGCCTAGTAGCTACTACTTTGGAAGATCAACCGTTGAAAATAATTTGGTAGATGTTGAGGTTTAATATTCCGGAATATGCCGATTTTTATGGGTATGTAGAGCTTTGTAAGACGAACATAACCCCAAAATATTACCTTTATATATGCTATGTTTATCATTTGTTAAAAAACTTTTTTTCCAGAGCGTGAGACTGTGTGAATTTAAAAATATGACAGGATCCGTCCTGAAAAATATGTACGGATTAGAAATTTACAAAATATTTTCAAAAATTCTATATGAACCGAATAAACTTTGCAAAAACTACCCCTCATATCTCTTTAAATTGTGCGTCCCTTGCTAATCCAAAGGGTAGGACCCACTCCTCATGTGAGGGGTAGGCCGTCTTTATATGTTTGTTTCAAGTGGTTTGTAAGAATGTGTTTGGCTACGAGTTTAAAAGTTATTTTTCGACTTCGAGAAATCAATAAGCAAAAAATCAGTTTGGGCACTGAGTTTCAAACCATTTCTAGAAATAAGAAAATTGACTTTTTTTGAAGCATAAAAAGTCAACTTTTTCTAAAACAAAATAATTTTATTTATAATTTCTTTTTCAAGTAAAACATTAACACTTTTGCTTACTGTATCTAGACATGCCGTAAGAAAGAATATTATAGGAATTGTCTGAAAAAAAGAAACATCATCCGAGTGGCTTTTATAGAAAGCTTTAAACTTATGCCTTGTGGGTGGGACGGTATATCATCATGGACACCAAACTGGAAATGACTAGTACTAGTTTGTACAATAAATGGAACTGAACAGTATCATACTGCTTTCCCGGAAAGTAGTGTCTTTTCCCGGTTCACTTGTCTAATATTCCTCCGCCTATTAGCTTTAGATTCTCTTGGAACACTGTTGGCAGTGCAAGGGAACACCCGGTCCCGGATACAAGGAATGATGGAAATTCAAATTCATTCGATAGTGCTGCTAAAATCGCACTGTAGAAACTAGTGGCCCATTTCGAAACGAATCACTGCAGTAAAAGAGTCTTTTATCGGACATCGTCAGAATATATACTTAAATGTAACGTACCGTAAAAGCAACACCGAGGTGTACCATGTGAGAGGGTGGTGGGGCCTACTCATGCCCCATCCCTATCCCAATGCAGAGGAAGTGACATTTCATTCGTCAGTACAAACTTTCAGCTCGGTACAAACTTACGGTGATGTATCACAGCTGAAATGTCTATACCTTTATATCCATTCTTTATTTTGTTATTCATGGCATTCTTCTCTTTTGAGTCAACCTAAGATGCATTAAAGAGTTGGGTTTCAATGGTGCGTCGTTTAGACAATGACATTTCACCTATGAAGAATTTACAATCCAACAATATGCTATTTGGCATCCAAGGTATAAAAACGTCCTTTATAAATGAAGTATGAAGAATGTTGGATATATACTTGGAATTCATCTCCAAAGGATCCACCAATTAAATTCAAATCTTAATCTTTTGATTTGCGTTAAATTGGATTTAAAAGAAAAGTAATTGAAATTTGTATCGTCATTGTGCTGCATTCCGAATTAAGTTGCCGACTTCCTTGGAAAACCATATCGAGGCTGTGGATACAAAATACGGCACACCAATCAAGTATGCAAAATGATGATCATTAAGACTGAGCGAAGACAACCGCATACATCCTATCCAGAATGATGCACCAGATGACGTCAGCTTAATCACGAGTAAAGCGTGATGAGCTATGCGGCGTTAAGAGTACGTGCGAGAAGAGCCAATGTAAGCGTGCGTTAATGACGCACGCCAGATCCGAAAATAAGGGCTTTATTAGATGTCATCCACTATGTAAACCTTATATAAGGGACCAAGTGACCTTGTATCGAGAGAGATCTTTTTGAGAGCTTGGTCAAGAAATTTAGGAGAGAGAAAGATTATTTGGAGAGCAAGTTAGGGTTTTCTCATTACTTTGTATCCAATTTGAAGATCTTAATGAATGTTCTATGATTCTTATGATGATTACTTAGATTGTTCTGTAGATTATCTTAAGGGTGTGGTCGTAGGATTTCCTGCAACTACATTTTGGTGCTAGAAAGCAGCTAGGAATGATGTATCCTGTTGATGAATTTGTTTACAAACAAGTTTAAAAATATTTGAGAATTTTGAAAAATTAGATCTGCAAGTTTCGACTAAGGATTTTATCTCAGAAAAACAAACTCCTTAGTCAAGATTTTAATTCCTTAAAAAGTACCTTTACGTTTGTCAAGAGAAAACATCATTCACAGATAAACAAATGGTGAGACCTACATCTACAATAGAACAATCGGCAACAATCAGGAGGAGCAGAACAATCGCTGGAAGAAGAAGAAGTGAAATTGTAGAATCATCAAGGATGGGAGAAAGAAACAATCAAGGAAATTAAGTCTAAACTCAGCCTCAACGTGAACCAGAGCAGAATAACACTATCGATTACGATAGAGTAAGTGTTCATACAGATTCGACAGAAGAAGATGACCAAAGAACTAGAGATGCAGGATTAATAGAAGGAAATGAAGAGAACATGACAATCGAGGAACTTCGACAAATATTTGTTGCATAAAGAAGGCGAGAAGATGAAGAACGTGCGAATTTGATGCATCAGAATAATGAGTTGAGAGAAGAGAATGTAAGATTACAGGAGCGGAGATCAAGAAGCACCACACGTGCAAGCTCACGGTCAAGGACTAGAAGGAGCTCGTCAAGACGTAGCCAATCCAGTCGAAGAGATACCAGGCGAGAACAACCTTTAGACAACATTGCTGAAAACTTTCAGATAGATGGCAACTTACAGGATCAACGCGATGAATGACGCATAAAGCAACAACCACCAGATGACCGATACATCCAGCAGCGCGAACACTATCGCATGCAAGAATGTCAAAAAGGCAATAGACGTGAAGACACATGCGAACGCCATCGCACACATCATGATCAAGATAGTGAAGAGGATGGAGAACAAGGAAGAATTATATTGCAATGCAGAGAAATGTTGAGAAATCAATATGAACGCGAAGAGGAAGCTGAAAGGAATAATGTCGCACTGGAGCGTCCAAGGGATGAAAGAGAAAGACGCAAGAGAGGGAGAGAGGAGGATGGAGAAAGAGAGATAAAAGAGGCTGTGCGCCAAAGTAACCATGAAAACAGAATAAGGCAAGCAAGATTGAAAAGACCCATGCGGCAAGACATGGACCAAACCATAAGTGAAGAAATCCTCAGAGAATTGGCAGAGGTGAGAGAAATGAAGACGGCGCGAAGAGATGGTGGTAGGCGACAGCTCGATGAAGCAATAGAAGAAGTGGGGAAAACGCCATTCGCAAGACGGATACAACTCGCAACAGTACCACCTAAATGTAGCCTACCTGTATTCACTAACATATTTGATGGAAGCACATGCATAGTACAACATATAAAGGAATATAGTTGATCCTTATTACAGTGGGAGGAAAACGACGCGGTGTTATGTAAGTATTTCCCGACGAGTCTAACAGGAGAACCTTTGCAATGGTTTGAATGTCTTCCAGTGGGAACCATTAGATCATTTCATCATTTACAAAACATATTCCTAGGATAGTACATCAACAATAACATGTTACGTCCAGAGATTGAAAAGGTGTTCAGCTTACGCAGAAGGATCAATGAGAGCTTGCGCAGTTTAACAACGCGTTGGAGGAGCATGTGTAGCGAAATAGCTGGACGAGTAGATGAGCGAAATCTTATACTAGCTTTAATCAATGCGCTTTTTCCTACAGATTTATTTTATACACATATCTTCAGGACAAAAGATACAATAACCATGGCGGAGTTACGCGAGTTTCAAAAAGAATACATAGCTCTCGAAGAAAAATAAAGAGAAATGGAGTATTACCCAGTTGCGATAACAAACACAAATAAGGGGAATGCAAGCTTACTTCCGAGGACAACAAATGTTGTTGCAAGTACATCCCAAGGGAGCCAAGGAAAGAAAATAATGGAAGAAGGGCAAAATCTAGTAGCCATGGGTAGTAGATATCAGGAAGAGTTTGAAAGAGAATACAAAGAAAAGCAGTTTAACAACCGTGGAGGAAATAATAAGATCCAAAGGCTTGATAACCAACCATAAGGTTATGGAGGGAAAAAGCAGCATCACAACCAAGGCCAAGGAAGTAACAGAGTAGTTTGGGACCATATAAAGATGCCACATCTAAATACCGCGATATAAAAAATCTGGGAAGCTGTAATTTCAATGGAAGACATTCCTGAGCCGCCAAATTTGGGAAATGAACCACCACCAGGGAGGAGAAGTAGAGAATTATGTTCATATCACCGTTTCCACGATCACACAACAAACAATTGTAGAAATCTTAAGAAAATCATACTAAGAATGATTGATCAGGGAAAACTTAGTCACTTCTTAGTGCAGAAACCACAGAATCTACCACCACCACCACCACCAGAAGGTCATGCACAAGGTAAGGAGACATGAAGGAATACATATATGATAGAAGTAGGGGCGGAAGCAAAGAATTTATATTGCAATTCGATAATACACTCATTCAAAAGTATAGAAGATTTTCACGATAATGTCATAAGTCGAGTTTACGCAAGATATAGTGATGGAAGAGAGATACTCAACCTTGCGAAGATATCTCCACTGAAAGATTGGCAGAAACAACTTATTTAATTTAATGCAGAGGAAGTACCAGGAGAGGAGAACTGCACGAGCCGCTGGTGGTAAAGTTAGAAATCAATCCAAAAGCAAAAGTTAATGAAGACGAAGAGGATGACGCGAACACATGGGCTATAAATAGAATACTGATAGATCCTAGCAGTTCAGTTGATATTCTATTTTATCACACATACAATACTATGGGTGATAGAGATGAGGAGATCATTCCCTCAACTTACAAAATTTATGGTTTCAATGGAACAACTAATAAGCCAAAGGGAGAGATGACGATGCGAATTCCTCTGAAGAGCATATCAACAGATATAATATTCCGCGTCGTTGACATAGAATCAACCTGTAATGCTCTAATAGGAAGACCCTGGTTACATGGTATTCTAGAAGTGGCCTCAATCTTCCACCAGTGTATCAAGTTTCCTCTACCTCAAGGTGTTTGAGTAATAAGAGGAGATCCGTATGAAGGAAAAACCTGCCAAAAGATTGATGTCGAAAAATGTGAAGAACACGCAAGCAAGCGAAGAAATTGGAGAAAGAATATACAAGAAAGTCAGCGAGGTGAAAGATTAATGGTGGATGCTGCACACAAGGAAAATCAGGAACAAAGAGCTTTTGCAAAAGCGACAACAGCCGCGCAAGAGAATAAATACAACAAGTGTTTTAGCGAGAAAGAATTTCAGGAAGGAGAACTGGTGTTGAGGCAGAAACCACGTTATCAGAAAAGTGGTAAAGGAAACATGTAAAACATGTGGGAAGGGACGTATAAGATTAAGAAGGTCGTTAGAAACAGAATATATGAATTGGTGGACGAAAAAGAAGGAAAGACACATGATGAACTCTGGAACCAAATATACCTGAAGAAATATGACTCGTGCGATAGTCATAGCACATCAGAAGCTATAGAGCATATGCAAGTAAATGCATTGGATAACATACGCAAACTCAATGAAGCACAGAAGGCGAAAGAAATAAGCAAGATATCTCAGAAGTGAAGTCGTTTAAATAGTTATCATGAGGGCGAATAAGTAAAAAGAGAAGATATCAGCATTTTATTAATAAAAAACATGAATGCAAATGAATTTTTTTATTTCTTTATGATAATATCATATCAGAAAAAGGCAAAAATAAGACCTTAATAGAAGGAAACAGAAGTAAAGACTCCAAATAGGGAGGCTAGGAATCCAATTGTGGCGTGCACCCTAGTTCGCATACATCAAGAGGCAATGATGAGACCTAAGGCACGTCATAATTTTGGAAAACCTGGTTAGCATGACTCGGGGGAAGCTACACTGACCCTGAAACCTGAGTCATGGAGATTTGGGGTGAAATAAAATCCCATCCAGGAGAGGTGCCTAAATCGAAAGGTTAAGGTGACAAGGTCTCTCCTAAGGAATGCAGAAACTTGATCAGGGCACCGAGGTACACGGTTGAGTCAAGGGTGTCTGGGGCGTCTGGAGCGTATCTGTCCACTCTTGACAAGTCTTGACTATGATGCACTCGGTCCGAAGAAACCCCACTTAGGGTGCGGTCTCGTAACCACAAGCTATATCGGTGGAGGGATAAGAGGCCGCGAAAATAACTGATTGTTGCATCACTGGATGGGAGGAGCCCACCCTAACCCGGTAGGGGTAAGCTTCCTTGAAAGGAAATCATGGGGAATATAAGGACGGAACCCTCCATTAGGGAGATGAATAATGTCAAAAGACGCAAATATCATGAGGCTTTTTATTGACGGGAGTATTAAGGATTTTCATATTTGTGCATCAATAATACAAGAATATGATAAGGCGAGATCAATGGGTCGTTACACTAAAATGTAAAGACCGCCTGCGATCTCGTCGCACAGAAACAAAATCATATACTAGGAAAAATAAGACCTTTAATTAGGAAGGCTAAATAAGACCTCATGAGAAAAATAAAATAGAAGATAGTATTGTTTTGAAGGAAATAATCAGAGAGCAAATAGTCGGTGAATACAATCGCACAATGAAAAGATAAAAGGGTATTTCTCACAAGGAGAAATAAATAGATGCATAGAAGCGAGACAATAAAACGGAATATAGCTGAGGTAGAAAACAAAGACATATTCGTAAGGTGAGATAAGGTAAGGAAAAGCAATTTGGATATGATATTATCATAATTAATTTACATAATCGGCGTATATGAATAAACACACAATCAGATTACCGCATAAGGAAATACCCCACAAGTTAGATACACACACGTGATAATCTTACATCTATCAATTCCCATTTATATATGCGAATTCATAGATAATATTACATAATATCTGCATAACTCAATCATCTTGTGGCGACTAACAGAGGAAAGAATGGGAATGCAAGCATGTAAAAGAGTGTTACTTGCCCTCATATGATAGACTCATGCACATGTTATACTACCAATAAGTATCGTTACATATATAATTACCATTAGATTGACTCCAACTGTTGGAAAGAACAGTACTTTGCCTTTTATAAATGCAGGTGAAATCCAAGGAGAATTTACATTAAAGGAGCCTCAAACATTTAAGAAATTTACATTGAAGAAGAAGTTTCAAAGACTAGGAAGTATCTGATATACAAAAGGAAGAAAAAGAATTTGCAAGCGCGAAGAATAACTAATCTCCACCTATATCATCTTCATTATCCTCCTCAGCTTCAGAATCACCAACTTCTTCTTCGATCTCTTCATACTCCTCATAATCTCCCTCACTATTAGAAATGTCAGAACTTTCTTCATTAGGAGGAACTTCAGCAAGTTTATAAGTTGAAAGAGGAATGCTATTATCCACATATTTTCTTAATTGCTGCATCACGAATGCGAATAACATCCTTGCTATTATTGGAAACAGTGACAATCATCTTTTTCTTGAGTCTACGGTATTTAGAGTCACGAGCGGATAAGTTCGCCTCTAGACTCTCAATTTTCTCAAGATACTTCTTCTCATCCTCTACGAAATAAAATTAGAAGGTTAGCGCCACATAAGGATGTTTTTCAAGAAATAACAAGTAGAAAAGAATAATAAACAACCTTCCTTTTTAGAAATAATATCCTTAACCAAAGCGGCATGATCAGACTCAAGGCCAACATTCACAACTAAATCATTTCTAGCATTATCTAAGACCCTAGCAGCCCAATCAAATTCAGCATCACTTTCTATGAGAAGTCGGGAATGAATCAAGTTCCCTTGCTTAATAAGTGCGTTCTTTTCACTTAAAGCTAGATCTCGTTCAATTTGAACTTGGAGGATAGTTTCTTGAAAATCCTTTAAAGCTTTAGCACCCTTGAGAGCAACCTCATTCTTTTCACTAATAAGTGCGTTCTGTTTCGCCTCTAAAATTTGGATTGTCTACTTATCTTTATGAAGACGACGTTGAAAACCATTATTCACGGATAACATGGTTCTATGATCAATTTTAAGAGCCATATACTTCGATTTTAACTCTTCTGACTAAGATCCTCTAATCCATCATTGGGGAAACGGTTCAAAGAAGAATTAAGGAGTTCGAAGATAACCTCCTCCTCATCAAGTATGGTAGACACTTCATCGGTTAAATTGTAAATCTCTGCGAACATAGAGAATCAAACAAGGCAAAAATAACGCAATACAAAAAAAAGGAAAGCAACAAAGAAATGCGTACCAATTAGTTGATTATTTCTTTCACGGGGCTTGACAACCTGATCAGAGTTAGAAGAATTCTCAGCTTTAAGTTTATAATTCTCCGTCTCAAGCTTGCGAAGTTTTCTTTGATAGTTTGAAGAAACAACATAAGACATGCGGGCAACCTGCGAAGACATAAGGCGAATATTATACATCACCCAAGACATCAAAGTGTCATCAAATAATGTACGAAGATGTTGAGATTACCAAAGAGCTAAGTGAAAATTGAAAACTTGGACTTAAAACTGAGGCAGTTCCGCGAAGGTATTCATGATCACATATCTTCGAAACCGTTCCAAAAGTGCGAGCCAGTTCTTCATTACCAATTTCTGACATGGAATCAGAGAAGACAATAGAAAGTTGCCCCATAGAAGATGTAATTGAGGGGTCTTCAGTGAGAAGAATATCATCATCATTGTTAGAGTGGGAACTTGAAGAAGAGGGATAAAATGCTTTTCGCTTCTTAGACAGACTCTTGGGAGAGGATTTAGAAGTGGTTTTCTTATATCTAATTTTACCCTTACCCTTGCCTTTAACGCACACAGCTTCCACCTACGCGAATAATAAAAGATAAGAAACAGAGGCAACAATATTGTTAAAATCAAACAAAGAGTATTTCTTACTTCATTATCATGCGAAGGTGACGCATGAGGCAAATTATTAACCTCATTCGACTGTTTGGCAATCTGAAACCAAAGAAAGTGGTAAGAGAATGGCAAAAGAATTAAAAGAAAATAAAAAGAGTAGAGTTGAAGGTAAAATACCACATCATCTTCTCCAGGCCATCTGAATACCCAAGGATCGTAAGAAGGTAATCCCACAGGAAGGGGAAGAGTTGAGTCATCTCCGTTTCTGTCAGTTATGTAGGGGCCCGCTAAGACGATGGGATAATCTAACCATCGAGTGTCATTTGACCTACGAGCGGTGTTATTCCTAGAGTCGTGGAAGTCAACATCCCGCATGATTCTTTCATTCTCTGCGAGACCAACCTTTCTTGACAAGCGAATACCCCACTTAGATGCCTCATTCTTCGTGATGACAACATTATAGTTCTTGAAAAAAATTCTCAATGGTGTAATCTGCAGGATTGATTTCCTTATGTTCATGTTCTGTATTTCGTACTTCTACGGGGTAAAGAGATTCTAGTCCAGCCGCACGACGAGCATATTCCATGGTTATTCTGATACAATCACCGCTAAGTTAATAGATGCCCCGCGAGAACCTCGCATCCGACAGAATTTCATAAAACAGAGGAATTTAAGGATTATAAAGAGGAACAAGAAGACCAATGAGAAGCTGTCCTACTGAAATGATGATCTTCTGGTCATTCAATTCTTCGAGAGAAAACCATTCAGGCCCGAGTGTAGATGAAGGTTTTTATCCAAGAGGGAAGGATAATGAGAAGCCTCTTTCACCAAATTCTTTTTTCAGTTTTTTGAATTTTCTTTCGTTCTTCCAACCAGCTGGAGGCATCTTTAGAATGGGAATGAGGGATAATGAAAAAACAATCAAAGATGATCAAGTAAATCAAAATTAGGGTGATCAAACAAAATCAGGGTGATCAAAGAACGAGAAGTAAGAAATAAAATGCAAAGACAAAGAAAGGAAAGAGTGGAGAGAATGATGAAACAAGAAAAGGTGATAATCAGCTCGAAAATTTAATCAAACCAGTAGAACAACAACAGAAGAAAATAAGAATCGAAGAGAAAAAGAAGAGAGTAAAAAGAGGAAAGAAGAAGATCATTAAGAGTGAATAAGAGATTTACTCCTGGATCCCAAGATATTTACTTCATTAATGCGATGATTGAAAGTGAAAGGATACGAAGAGGCGGTTACGAGAGACGTGTCAGATAACGAATGGTTGAGAGGATACGCGTAAGTTAAAAGGCCTAAACCACGGAAACATGTCGGCAGATAAGAATACGAAAAGATGAACGGGTGCGGCAGAATGAATTAAGAATTTCTCACGTCGCTCTCTTTATCAAAAGAACGACATGAGAAGAGGAAAAATGTGGATACAAAATACCGCACACCAACCAAGTATGCGAAATGATGATTATTAAGACCGAGCGAAGACAACATCATAAAACCTATTCAGAATGACGCACCAGATGGTGTCAGCTTAATCACGAGTAAAGCATGATGAGCTATGCGGCGTTAAGACTACGTGCGAGAAGAGTCAATGTAAGCGTGCGTTAATAACGCACGCCAGATCCGAAAATAAGGGCTTTATTAGCTGTCATCCACTATGTAAACCCCTATATAAGGGACCAAGCGACTTTGTATTGAGAGAGATCTTTTTGAGAGCTTGGTCAAGAAATTTAGGAGAGAGAAAGATTATTTGGAGAGCAAGTTAGGGTTTTCTCATTACTTTGTATACAGGGAAATGGGAATTTGGTAACAAATATTTTTGTCGCTGAACTACCTTCTTTAGTCACCGAATAAAATTTGGAACAAATTTTTTTTTGTCGTCTAATCATCATCGTGGAAACTTGTTTTGGTCGCGGAAGATAATTTCGTTGACACCAAATATTATGTCGTTGTATATGCCTTTCAAGGACTAACGTAAATTGTCTTCTAAGTACAAATTAACTTCAAAAAAATTAGTACATCAAAAGTAATTTTGGCGATTATTTTTTTCTCATTAAATAGTTTCATGACAATTTAGTTTTGTCTCAATAATAAGTTCCAGCGACAAAGTATTTTTTCTTTAATTCATACTTTACCAACAAGTATGTTTGTCTCTAAAGAGAGCTTTGGATGATCGACGCTGCCGTCTCTAAAGATGTTTTTTGAGACAAATAATTTATCCAGTAATAATCAGTTTCATAGACAATGAAAACTGGTCTCCAAATAAGTTATATCGACTTAATTTATTTAGTCTGCAAAGATAAATTTTGTAGACAAAAATGTTGGTCCCGAAATAAAAAGAAATAATGACAAAAAATGTTGTTCCAGTTTATTTTTTTTTAGAGTCTGGTATATTTGCCGTTTATAATACTTTCAAAGATAAATGTGTTTGTCCCGTAATAAGAAATTTCCTACGCAAATATTGTTTGTGCATAAAGAAAAATTTTCAGGGATGAAATATATCGTCTTTAAAATTATCCTAAGGAGACTTTAATGTTTGTCATTGAAAAAAAAACTTCATTACAAAGAATTTGCTGTCAGAGTAAATAGTTTTAGAAACAATTATATTTTTTCTCCAAATATTAAACTTGGTGACTAATATATTGCCTGTGACAAAAAGGAAAGGCAAACAAATTCGTTTTTTTTTTGTCTCCAGATAATCTTTTTAGGCGAGGAAAAAGTTTTGTTTTAATTTATATTTCGAGACTAGTAGATTTGCTATGAAAAATGATAAAACTGACCAAATTCTCTTTTCCATTCATCATATAAAATATGAAAATAATATTAGAACGGAAAACCATTTAAACAAAATATTATACCAACAACTTAAGCAGTAACAATACTCATGGCTGCTAATTGAACTATTCAAAAGACGACCCTCCGGTTGCTAATTAAACTACCCAAAATACAGCCCTACTACTAAAAAAAAACTAAAGAAAACTAATACTTATGTAGATTCAACTAAAAAAGAAGGAGAAACATAAAACTAAGCACTAAACAGCTTCTGGATCTTCATTGGTCGGAGCAACAGCTAGATCAAGAACCATATTGAGTACATGCTGCCTGAAAGTTGCATTGAGTCCCTCAGTTTGTTCCATTTTCTCTATATAGCTTGATTCTGTCGTCTCGTGACGTATTCCCTTAAAGCCTTTTTCGTCCCTTGAACTTGATAATGAATCCCCTCGAGGCCTTAAAATTCTCGTGACGATTGCCGCGTTTCTGAAATTTCGTAAAGAATTGAAATTAGTACCTGTAAAAGGATTAAAATATATATGTCACTTGTCCTAAGTATGTAACCTGTCACGTCACCTTACATTTTTAAGGTTTTAAATTGCACAATCTCGTCAGAAAAAGAGAACATATTGTTTTTAGATGCAGCACTTAGCAAGGATCAATAATGTATATGCCTTAACACCAAGTTAAACACGAAACTAGCTAAGATTAATTCCAAGTAGAGGCCCAAATTAGAAAACATATAAAGAAAGTCCATGGCACATGAGAAACATCAACAACACAGTAAGTTTTGCATTACTAGTAAAACCCAGACCAATAAACATAAACATAAATGTGAAATTATGAATGCAATCCATGACCTTTAAGGATTCTCTGTCATTATTGTTTACAAATAATAATTGCATTTTCTGTATTGTTTTTTTCTAAAAATGTGCAGATCGGAAAATTGTATTATGAAAAGTCTCCATGTGTTAGTGATGAATTGCATTCGTTAGCACAGGGTGTTGAATCTCGCGCAAAATTATTTTCTGCTTGCATCTATAATGGAGTTCGATTCCATACCAAACAACGTGAACTTCGTCGAACGACCCAGAATAGCGGATTGGCAGTAGATGGGGAACACAATCGTAAGCCAATTGAATTCTTTGGTAGCTTGCAAGATGTTATTGAGTTAGACTTTTTGTATGGCTACCGAGTTGTGTTATTTAAATGTGATTGGTTTGACGTAACTCCTGGAAGGAAAAGAATTCGAAAGGATTATAATTTGACATGTATAAATACTAGTAGAATGTGGTACAACAGTGATCCTTTCGTTCTTGCATCACAAGCGTAGAAAGTGTTCTGCCTAGATAATTACATGCATGGAGCAAATTGGAAAGTGGCTCGGAAAATGCATCATAGACACATATGGAATGTTCCTGAAATGGATATCATTGAAGTACAACCAAAAACAGAAACAACTATTGATGAGGCATATCACCAGAATAAAGAGGCTCTATTGCTATTATCCACTGTTTAGGAAGATGATAATGAGGCAATTGTACTTCATAGAGATGATGATGTTGAACTCGAAACCATAGATGCAGATCTTGTTCTAGCTGAGGATGTCATAGATGATGATGATGATGATGATGATGAGGAGGAGGAGGAGGAGGAGGAGGAAGAAGACGAAACGTTGGTTAACTATAAGAATGATGTGGTAGAGCCTGAGGATATTGTTCCAGAAGAAGATTGCTCGAACTCTAGAATATTAGTTCATTATTGTTAATTTATTTGAAACTTAATATTCATTGCTAGTTTACTTTGAAACTCAATAGATATTCATTTTATGACTAATTTTCGCTCGAACCAGTTAAGTAATTTATGGCTTTGCCTTATTATTAGTTTGATTAAATTATTTTATAATTTCATTTTGTTTTTTGTTTAAAATATTTTCACTGAATTGTGATTCGATTTTATTGTACAGATTATAATATTCGTATATTAAGTCTGAAGCAATCCCTGAATGGAAAAGTATACAAATCATTAATCTTTAATAAATTCTGTAGAGATGACATTGTTGATTGGACGGAGAAGTTATATGGCCTATCTATTAATGTTGTAACGGAAGGAGTCAAGAATCTCTTAAAGTGATAGGTCAGGCCCTAAACTGAAACCTACCTCGTTCCTCGAAACTAAACTCAAATGATATTGGTAATCATTTGAAATGACCATTAGGGAAGCACTCGTGTTCATGATAGGTAGTACAAATTATTTATCACTATAATGTCCAAAATTTTCGTGGTTCTAAATAAATTTTCACTAACAACTATTTTTTGTCACAAACATATAAGTAACCCTAACAACAAGCTATTTTGTCAGCAGAAATATTCTGTTGTGTCTAACATATTATCACTCTAAAACATTCTTTACAGCGACTATTCTTGTTCGTGGCGGAAAAAACACGCCAGCGTTAACATTTTATTTCTCACCTAAAGTTCATATCGTGGCGAAATATTTTATATGCAAAAATAGTATGGCGACAAATCTTGTCCCGTCGCAGTTAAAAATTTTCTACAACCATTGGATATTGTCATCCTATATATATTTAATGAGAAAATGAAATAGTAGTTACAAATTATTAATTTTGTGACGAGCATTTATCATTGTCAGTATAAGTAAAATTGGTGACTATCGAAATTCTCGCTGAACAAATCATCAGTGACGGCAGAAATCACGACAAGTTTCGGTTGTCATCCATTCTTTCGATGGCAATTGTAAAGACAAAATATTTTTTTTGCCGTAAAAAGAATGTTTATACTAACAATTTTTAGATTCGTCACAAGTGAATATGTTTCATGACTAAAAAAACTTTGATGGGAAAACATTTATCACTAAAGGTCCATTTTCTTGTAGTGAGATCTTAATAATGTTTTTATGATTCTTATGATGATTGTTCCCTAGATTATTCTAAAGATGTGGTCGTAGGATTTCCTGCAAGGTTGACATCTTTCGATTCTTATAGGCCTGGTCAATTGACAATATTCACTGATTGAACCTAGTTGACTACTGGGTATACAACGGATACTGGTCGGTTAGCTAGATTCCTTTTTTCTATTGGACACCACTGTACTATCATCACGTATTGTTGGTGTTGTAATCCATTTTACTGTTTGGGGTTTGAGGAAAAGGGGTTTGGTTGGTTGGTTGGTTGCCTTTTGGTCAACCTAAAATGCATCAAAAGTTTGCTTCTTTTGGTTTGTTTAAATAAATACCGTGGTACATGGCTCGTGGTGGTGCAAGCTGTCATGCTAGCACTCCCAACTTCCAAAGTATTTTATGCCAGTAAATTCTCACGAAGATGTTAGTGCTCTCTTGTTTTGGGGTTACTAACCAGGACTCACCGGAAAAGAGAAAAAGGTTTCTCGAGATTGGTAGTGGTGTAAGAGAGTCCTCGGCACTAAAGTGACAGTGAATGTTGTTGACTTGGAATGTTTTGGCGGGGACGCTAATGGCCCTTACGTAAAATTTCCGGTTCGCTGTTTCAACTCAAGAGGCATACACATCTCAGAGGACGAAGGACGTTGAGTGAGAGGCATTTAATCTTCGGAAATTCTAGGTTTATCGAAAAAATATATACCGAGAATCCCAACGACAGATACAAACACCATGGTCCACTTTACATCCTTATAATCCATTGCTAGAACCTTTAAATACCTGCCGCACGATTCCCTCTCGGGAATATTGGTGGGACTAAAATCGGCGAGTCTAGCACTTCTGTTTTATCTTTTGATTGAAACGGTTCTGGCTCAGCCAGACAGGGGTGTGGTTTGAGTCAGATGACAATTTAAGGGATACAAAACACAAAATCAGAACCCAGATGGTTAGGGATCCAACTCGGAACCAATCAGATCCAAATGTTGAGTCAGATTAACGGAAGTACACATTCTATAATATAAGATACTGGAGTACATTGTCCCAAATCCCAATTTGTGATTAGTATAATCATGTGTGTTGTGTATATCTACTACTCGATCATTAGCCGATTAGCACATCATTAAACACGGTGTCATTCCGAGCTTAACATTTTGTCTAGCAAATCTCGAAGGGGCGTATCCTACTGACTCTACTGTTTCCTTAATTAAACTGTCATGAGTGTTTATCTTCCAAAATGATTCCAAGTTTTATGGTGATATACTAAGTCCCCGAATCTCTCGTGCAATGCGAAAACATGTGCTCCCTGTTATCCACAAAGTACATACTTATTTCCCGGGATCATTCCACGCACGACCACAGATCGTTATCCTTTTGTTGGAGCTTGGTTCATGCAGCTGCAGTAACATCATTTGATAATTATATTGCCCATCATTTGTAATATCTCAATTAGTTCCTTACTGTTGCCCATTACCAATAAAGATTGTTAGTATTATGGAGTAATCGAGGCTATGGGCAGAGGTAGAGGAAAGAAGCTGGGGTGAATGACAATCATAATTTGATATTGTCATTGTCTGTTAACTTTGTGATGGAATAAGACTGATATTTAGGTGGTGATATTTTCTTTGCGTAAACGCTGTTACAGTCTTTGTAACAGCAACTCCCAAGCCTAGCTATAAAGATCAGTGATCACAGTGAGCAATCTCTACAATTGTAGAAAGAAGAGTGTGGCAGTCATAAAGCAGATGAAGAAGAGGTTAAAGCAGAGCATGCGTGACAGAATCCATAATATGCTGCAAGACCAAAAAAATTGACTGCCTTGCATTTCTTTCCTCTTCTTTTATTTTGTTTTGAAACTTGCCTTGTTTACGCGTCTGACTACACTCCTCTACTGTGATTCTGATAAAAGAATAAATGATACTCCTGTACAATTTAATAATGAGAATCTGTATTTGTTTATTGGAGCAAAAAACAATCACAGAAAAGAAAATTCATTTAACTAGGAAAGAAAATTTTAAATTATTCATGCAGTAATTATATGAAATTTAGGATAATTTTTAGTCAATCGCTAAACAGATGAAGGTTTTTTACATTTCTACGAGTATTTTCGGATTTATTCTTGTATTAAATTTGACAATAAAAACAACAACAACAAGAAATTTACTACTGGATTTAAAGATTTAATATTTATGGGTATGTTTGGGAACACTTTCGTTTCCCTTTGGCTCCTTGATCTGCCTGAAAACACCTAAACCTTCCACAAAAGAATGTCAAATCTGAGTGGCATTTTATGGATTAAGAATGTCGGATAGTTTATGAGAACTTATCGACCAGGACACAAATCTCGTTGGGGGTTCTTGGTCTCGGTGGGTAGGAGGATATGTCACAATGCACACCAGACTGTAAATGACTAGTACTAGTTTGTATATAGTTGAATTGATTAGTTGTTGGAATATATGCCATAGATGTTATCCACCGAGGTGGTTAGTTAGCATCACAGACTAAGTCTAGCTAGTGAATCCTCTATTCAAGTTAGATAACTTTAGTTTACCTAGTCAAGATAGTTTGTTATCATCTAGGGTTACTGTTTTATCCTATAATTCTATAAATAGGAATTATCATGTAAATGTAAATCATCTCTCTGAGTTCTAGAGATCTCTAATACAATTCACCCTTATGGGTTTTATCAGTGGATGTAGGTCAGATGGACTGAACCACTTTAATTTTCTGTGTGTTCTCTATTTCCCTCTTACCATTCATATTTTATGATGGTACAGAGCAGGAAAAGATCCGTCTGCTTCCGCTTCTGTCGATGATGTTTTCTCGATCTCACCTAAATACTAGAAGAGTCTACATATTTAGATGAATTTTTCACCGTTTTTTTTCTTTCTTAGCATCATCATTTTTTTTTTCTATCACCAAGATCAATCGTTACTGCTTCCATTTCAATTTGATTTTCTTCGATGCAATATTACACCCGTTGCATTTTTCTCTAAATCACTGTTTCAAGATCCATGTTTTCATATCAAGGGTTTCAATCATCTTTTCTGTTTTTATTTTCACACAAACATATTTGGGTTTTCTGTTTACATATTAGTCAAGTCCGCGAATATTCTTCGCATAACCCAAAATAAACCTATATCCATTTCAATTCTATCAATACCCATTTCAATATTAAGCTAGTTATTTGTCTGGTTTCTTTCTTCTCGGTGTTCAACGGCTCATATCGTGTTTGCTATCTTGTTATTGTGGTTCACTTTGGCGCATCTAGATTTTGTGTGTCTAATGCATCAGGGATAGATATATGTTCTTTTTACTTTTATGTCTCTTTAATATTTCTCATGGTATGGCTGTAAACAAAAAAAAAAAAAATCCAGTTAGTTTAGGATTTGAATTAGCTGTTATTTTCCGTGTAAAGGGGAGATGCAAACAGTGGTACAAGTGCAGTACCATTTCGGGATTGATACTACAAGTCATCTACGTATTGATACTTCTGTTTTTCTTCTTTCAAGATCATATGGCGGGACTGAAGGCCTTGCTACAATGAACATTCAATATTGGTTTTATACAGCAGTATAGTAACGGGGTTTCTCAAGTTGACTATTATAATGGAGTTGAAGTTATATGATTACAATCACACTGAAGACCGTTTTCCGCTACATCATCAGCTGTTGTTATTTTACTGGTTGTTCCCGTTTTTTTGCTTTTTGTGTTGCTGTTGCAGCGTTATGGTGTTCGCTGTCCAACAGAGTTCCTGCAATCATCTTTTTCCAAGTATTTGTTCCCTCAAGTACTAGTTCAGGTAATCAAGTTGCAGCGTTATGGTGTTTGCTGTCCAAGATAGTTCCAGCATTCATCTTTGCCAAGTAGTTATTGCCTCCGGTCCTAGTTCAAGTTGCACACTTCAAAAATTTCCGTGTTCAACTTGAGGGGGGTGTTGGAATATATGCCATAGATGTTATCCACCGAGGTGGTTAGTTAGCATCACAGACTAAGTCTAGCTAGTGAATCCTCTATTCAAGTTAGATAACTTTAGTTTACCTAGTCAAGATAGTTTGTTATCATCTAGGGTTACTGTTTTATCCTATAATTCTATAAATAGGAATTATCATGTAAATGTAAATCATCTCTCTGAGTTCTAGAGATCTCTAATACAATTCACCCTTATGGGTTGGTTTTATCAGTGGATGTAGGTCAGATGGACTGAACCACTTTAATTTTCTGTGTGTTCTCTATTTCCCTCTTACCATTCATATTTTATGATTAGTCGTCATCATCATCTGTATAATTGCGAATAATTGAAATTCCTGTGGGCAGTTTTGACAAGGACAATCTTTTAACATTCCTCCTCCTTTTAGGCTTTAGCTTTAGATTCTCTTGAACATTGTTGGCAGTACAGGGGAACATCCGGTCCCCGGATTCAAGGAATGATGGAAAGAAATTTGATAATGCTGCTGAAATTGCACCGTAGAAACTGCAAACTAGTGGCCCATTTTGTACAGACTCACTGCAATGAAATAAAGAGTCTTTTATTGTCGTCGTTAGAATACATACCCTTAAATGTATCGAAAATGTATATGCCTTTATATCCGTACTTTCAAAATCTAACTAATTCTTCTCTTTTGAGTCAACCTAAGATTTATTAAAGAGTTGGCTCTCAATGGTTCTTCGCTCAGACAATGACATTTCACTTCACTCATTGAGTTAGTATTTACAATCTAACAATATTCGCATACAAGGTTGTAAAAATGCTCTTTATGAGAAAGTAACATGCACGACAAATGTTGGAAGCTTGGAGTTCATATCCAAGGATCCACCACTTAAATTCAAAGCTTAATTCTTTGATTTGAATTCCTAAGTTAATATGATTAGAATTATTTATTTATTTTTATAATTTGTATTGTCATAATGCAGGCCCAATATTCAGAATTAAGATGCAGACTTCCTTGGAAAAACCATATTGAGGCTGACATGACATCTTTATAGGCCTAGCTAGTCAATTGACAGTGTTCACTAATTGACCCTAGTTTACTACTGGGTATACTAATCAAGTCAACAGATACTGTCTGGTTAGCTATATTATTTTTTTGGTCGTCCATTAGCCTCTGCTCTACTATCATAGATACTGGTTAGCTGAAGCACATCCCTAATCTACTAGTATCATAGACACAGTAATAGTAAAAGTAGAGCATGCATAGACATGATCTTATTATGTGTAGCTGAAGGGGTTAAAAACAGTGTCGTCCCTATCTACATGTCTCGTTCTATCGTATTTTCTCCTCTCTGATTAAGAAGAAATCTTAAAATTATAATGAATTTCTATATTAAGTTGAAAGGGAGAAATATCTTGTACAAGTAAGGAGAAAGTCCTAAGATTGTATTTTAAGCTTATAGAGTCGTGATAGAGTGCACGACTACAGCCTCTTTTTGATACATGCCCCTATCCAGTTGACCAGGAACTGAATGTAAGAACCAGGCTAACGAAAGTTGAGAATGGATGCCCCTATCGAATGGCAAAAAAGTCTTGGATATACATTTTTTTTCACAATAATGCAGTTGTGTGTTGTGAGCGGGTGTTGTTCCACACAAAACATACAGAAGATTGAAGTAAAACTAGAGTAACTAACAACAAGAAAATGGAAACTTACCAGATTCAGTCGTAGTATACTGAGTTACTGACCGATGTGTCCATGAGTAAGGTTTGCTTAGTATACGTACGTTATTCACCTCCTCTTAAACTTCTTCTTCTTTTGTTGAAAAGGCTCCTTTGTTTCTTCTTGAACTTGACCCACGTAAGTACCCGAATTAAACGAATTCACCAAGCTACCAACATAAGTCCATAAGGTGAAATTCCAATAATTTTGAATACACGAGATCTTTATAATGGTAGTTGTTTCATTATTTCGATCATAAAAAACTAAACCAGTATGGTTCTTCGCGAAAAGGATGTCGCCATTGTTGGAAAATTGCAATGGCCTCAGGATTGAAGATTCAATAATTCCCTTATCAGTAATGGTGAATAGCTTGGTCCATGATTCTCCAACTCCATACTCCTTCATCACCCACACATCGGTACTGACCAGTTCAATATGACTAACAATGCAAAGACATTCTCCTAACAAACCTGTTGAAGAATAAACCAACATACTGTATATGAAGAAGACAGAACGGATCAACAAGCGTTGTTGATACAGTAGTATGGATCAACTATGAGAGTTGACAGAATGTGGTTGGATCAACTGGTATAGTTGACACGATGTGAATGGATCAACAAGTATTGTTGACACGGTGGCACGGTATTTAGAAGTTTTTTTGGGTTGCAAGTATTACTAGTCTTAAGAGTCTGTTTACGAAAGAGTTTTTCTAGAAGAGTCTTTGTTAGAGTTTGATTATGTTAGGAAAGTGCTTATTACTTGAGAGTCAAGTTTGTTAATCATATAAATAGGCTTTTGAGCCATGAGTCGAAACATATCAATTAAGAAAAGTATTTTAGAGTATCTTGTTCTGTTTTCATTAAATCTTTGATATCAGATTTTCTATATCTGGTATCAGGGCACTGCTATCAGGTTCCAGGAATGTGGGTATGAGTTGTTAAGTTGAAGAAGATGACGAGTTTAAGTTCAATTAAGGTACCTGTGTTTGAAGGTAAAAACTTTGAACACTGGAGGTTGCAGATGGAGAATATTTTCATATACCAAGAGGTATGGGCTATCATGAAAGATGGTTATGTAGAACCAGCAGAAGGAGTTGTACTTGAAGGAGCTGCGCAAACTCTATTAACTGAAAACAGAAAGAAGAATTCTAAAGCTACATATATTCTTCATCAGGGTATTCATGAATCTCTCATGGATAGAGTTATCTATATTAAAGACGTTAAAAGAGCATAGGATGGATTGATAAGTTAATATACAGGATCTGACAAGGTCAAGAAGGTTATATTACAAACCTGAAAAAAAAATATGAATTACTGCAGATGGAGACTACTGAAACAATATCAGTATTTTTCTCAAAGACACTGAACATTGTCAATGAGATGAAAGCTAATGCTGATATTATAGAAGATTCAGCCATTGTAGAGAAAATTTTAAGAAGCTTGTCTGAGAAGTTTGAATCAAAAGTTACAGCTATAGAGGAATGCAACACAATTTCAACTATGACACTTAATGAGTTGTTAGGATCATTACAAGCTTATGAACAAAGATTGCTGGAGAAAACTGTTGCTGCAAAACAAGTTGAAGAGGCACTTCAGAGTCAAGTTAGCTGGAGAAGCAATCAAGAAAACTTTAATGATGGAGTTTTTCAAGGAAGATATAACAATGGAGGAAGATCAACTAATGAAAGCTATCAGGGAAGGAAGCCATTAAATAGAGCAAAAATACAATGTTACAATTGTGGAGAATTTGGACACATTGCTACTAAGTGTCCAAAACCAAGAAATACAACAGCTAATAACTACAAGGAAAACTTCAAAGCTAATATTGCAGAAAGTCAAGAAGAGGAAGAAGAAGAAAAGAAATAAAATATGTTGTTGGATTGTCATCTCCTGAAGAACAACCTCAACATAAGTGGTATCTAGATACAGGTTGCACCAATCATATGTGTGGAAGAAAATATTTGTTTGATAATCTTGATGAATCACTGCGTTCAACTGTAAAGTTTGGAAACAATTCTACAATTCCAGTTATGGGAAAAGGGAGAGTTGAAATAATTCTGAAGAATGGTGCTAAAATATATATCATGGATGTGTTTTATGTACCAGGGTTGCATCAAAATTTGTTAAGTATGGGTCAATTATCAAAAAGAGGTCATTATATGAACATTTTCAATGGTGTTTGTACAATTCGTGATCATTTTACAAGACTTATTACAAGAGTACAAATGACTAAGAATAGATTGTTTCCTTTGAACATTCAGTATCAAAACGAAAGATGTTATAGTAGTTATGTTCATACCGATTCTTAGTTATGGCACAAGAGAATGTGTCATGTCAACTTTAACAGTTTACAAGTTTTAGCAAAGAAAGAGATAGTATCTGGTTTACCTTTTATTGAGCATCCTGAATCAAGATACGAGAATTGCATCTTTGGAAAACAACATAGAGATCCATTCCCAGTGAATAAAGCAAGAAGAGAAGAACAACAACTGGAGATTGTTCATAGTGACTTATGTGGTCCTATTGAAGTAACATCACATGGAGGTAATAATACTCTATAACTTTCATTGATGATTTTAGTAGAAAAGCATGGGTATATCTACTTAGACAAAAGAGTGATGTTTTTCAAGCTTTTAGAAGTTTTAAAGCTTATGATGAGAAACAAATGGTAAGAGTATCAAGATTTTAAGAACTGATAGAGGCAAATAGTATACTGTTATTGACAGTTTTATGGAAGAACATGGCATTCAGCATCAATTAACTGCAAGATATACACCACAACAGAATGAAGTTGCAGAGAGGAAGAATAGAACCATAATGGAGATGGCAAGAACTATAAGAAGAACAAAAGATTTACCAAAGAATTTTTGGGGTTATGCAGTAGAAACAACAATATACTTACTTAACAGATGTCCTACAAATAGTTTGAATAATATGACATCAGAAGAAGCTTGGAGAGGTGTAAGACCAAGTGTAAGACATCTAAAGAACTTAGAAAGAAGTTAGATGACAAGAGAGAAAAATGTATTCTTGTTGGTTATAGTTCAGTAACCAAAGGATATAAATTGTTTAATCCAGAGACAGGAAAAGTAATTACAAGTAGAGATGTGATCATTGATGAAGACTCACATTGAAATTGAATACTGGGTCAACAAACAATGTTGATCCAAATTCTTGATCAACAAGGAATGTTGATCCACATACTGGATCGACAAGGAATATTGACCCACCTGCTGCTGTAAGAACAGTTCCAATTGTAGTTGAAGAAGAAGTGCAGATTCAAGAAAATTTTGAAGAACACCATGAACAAGCAAGAAAAGAAGCAGTACCACAACAAGAAACTACAAGAACAAGAAGAAAATATATCATACCTTCTAGGTTGAATGATTATGTTTTAACAAGAAATGATGAAGATATTGATGATGATGTGGTGAACTTTGCATTATTTGGAGATTGTGATCCTGTAGCTTATGAAGAAGCATCTAAAGAACAAGGTTGGATTCAATCCATGAATGAAGAACTGAAGTCAATTGAGAAGAATGACACATGAAAATTAACAAAACTTCCACCAGGAAAGAAACCCATTGGTGTTTAGTAGGTTTATAAAACAAAATACAAGTCAAATGGTGGAGTAGATAGACTGAAAGCAAGGTTAGTTTCTAAGGGATATAGACAAAGACAAGGAGTAGATTACTCAGAAGTATTTGCACCAGTTGCAAGACTTGACACAATAAGAATGATAATTGCTTTAGCTGCACAGAAGCATTGAAAGATTTTTCAGATGGATGTTAAGTCAGCATTCTTGAATGGAGTTTTGGAAGAAGAAATTTATGTTGAACAACCAGCAGGTTATATTATGGAGGGGAAGGAGAATGAAGTATGCAAGCTAAACAAAGCCTTGTATGGTTTAAAACAAGCACCAAGAGCTTGGTATACAAGAACAGATTCTTATTTCATTAAGAAAAGATTTACAAGATATTGGTTTAATGTCATATTTTCTTGGCACAGAAGTACAACAAACTGAAAGAGGAATATTTATCAATCAACAAAGATATGCAGAAGGTATACTAAAGCGTTTCAAGATGGATAATTGCAATCCAATCTTAACACCAGTAGAGGAGAGATTGAAGTTGACAAGAGAAGGGTCAGGATAACTTGTGAATTCAACAGACTTTAAAGGTCTTGTTGGATGTCTTAGATATCTGACTGCTATAAGACATGACATTATGTATGGAGTTGGTTTGGTAAGTAGATTTATGGAAGAACTCAGACAATCACATTTACAAGCTGCAAAACGTACTCTGAGATATGTTAGAGGAACAACTAGTTTGGAAATTCTCTATAATGTTTCAGAAGATCAAAAATTAGTTGTATTTACTGATAGTGATTGGGCTGGTGATACAGAAGGAAGAAAGAGCACATCATGTTGTGGATTTCAGTTAGGAACTGGTTTTTTCTCTTGGCCATCAAAGAAGCAACAAGTTGTTGCTTTGTCTACAACAGATTCTGAATATATAGCTTCTAGTAACTGTGCTACACAAGCTGTGTGGATGAGAATGATGCTGAAGGCATTATTTCAAGAACAGAAACACCTACAACAATAGTTTGTGATAACAAGTCTACAATTTCATTAACTAAGAATCATGTGCTTCATGGAAGAAGTAAGCACATTGATATCAAATATCATTACATCAGAGAGCTTGTAAATAATAAGGAAATAGTGTGGAGTTTGTTGAGAGTAAAGAGCAAGTGGCTGATATTTTCACCAAGTCTTTGAAGTCTAACACTTTCATATACTTGCGTGGAAAATTGGGAATGATTAGCAAAGAGTATCTTGGTTTAAGGGATGATGTTGAAGAATAAACCAAGATATTATGAAGAAGACAGAAGGGATCAACAAGCGTTGTTGTTACAATAGTATGGATCAACTATGAGAGTTGACAGAATGTGGTTGGATCAACTGGTACAGTTGACACGATGTGAATGGATCAACAAGTATTGTTGATACGGTGGTACGGTATTTAGAAGTTTTCTTGGGTTGCAAGTATTACTAGTGTTAACAGTTTGTTTACGTAAGAGTTTTTCTAGAAGAGTTTTTATTAGAGTTTGATTATGTTAGGAAAGTGTTTATTACTTGAGAGTCAAGTTTATTAATCATATAAATAGATTGTTGACCTATGAGTCGAAACATATCAAATAAGTCTTTGATATCAAATTTTCTACAAAACCCAAAACAATTTCAAGTTTGTCGTCCAAATACTTTGGTCGTGCCCCGTTTTAACAGTCTCTTTGCCAATATCAAATGAAACAATAGTTGAAGATCTTTCTATCAGGGTGCTAATGTTTGCTCTTGCTATCCAATGCAACGTTCTATTAGCAAACACCCCAGGTTGTCTTTGATCAAAGTTATTATATCTGATGTTTTGAATCCATCTCCATGAATTGGATCAATGACTTCAGAATTCGGTCTACTCCTTCCAGGAAAGGTTACAATTCTTACCAAGTTGTAATCATCGATAATGCTATCGTAAGCAAACCCATACGTAACATTCACGGCACCCAACTGGTGGAATTGGTATTTCCTTATATTCTCTGGTACACGGGTTCCAAAGAAGTAAAATTTCATCATTGGGAAAGCTGGACAAAAACAAACCATTACAAGTGGCTTTAACTAGCTGATCATAAAATACTGCAGAGTTCACCGGGTATTCTACTTCTACTGTTTCATGATCAGATGACAATAACTTCGATAAAGAATTGTACTCAATAGAGTGAATCTTATTGTGTTCAATATGCATAAGACTAGTGTTGTTGTTTTCAATAGCATGGAAGTCAATCATAGAGTCAAAAGCAAAAATAAAATTGCTTCGCGAAAGGTTAATTATTTACTCTTTGAATTCATTTTCATTTTTTCCCCCCAGCCTACAATCTTCTGACTATTTTGTTTCTCGAATTTGCCAAACGAGGTGAAAAGCACAAACTCCCCTGTATTGAGTTATTCCCATCATACCATTATAAAGGCTGAAAAATAAAATTTTGTAGTCCCTATAAATAGGCATAAAACCAATTCCAATGTGGTTTCTTTCATGTTTACCCTTATTAAAGAACATGATATTAACAAACTTATTAATGCTTTTAGTAATTTCCAAAAACAATTACACTTTCTAATGGATAAAAACTCTTAATAAATTGATATTTTCCATATTTCCTAGATAAATATATTGGAATTGATGAGGGTAAATCAGGGAACATAAGAAAAATTTATAAAAACCAAAAACTTCTTATTTTGAGAGAATTTCACTTTTACGCCTATATATAGAGGATAGAGAGACTATTTATTTAGTGTTTGGGGCTTGAGAACAAAGACTTTTGGTTTGTTGCCTCTTGGTCAACCTAAAATGCATCAAATGTTTGTTTAAAACCGTGGTACATAGCTCGTGGTGGTGCAAGTTATCATGGTACCACTCCAACATCAAGAATGCTTTTATCCGGTAAGGTGTTAGTGCTCGTCTTGGGTTAACCAAATGGAGAGAGTGACCACTTAGGCACTAGTAATATGTACTATGTAAAATTTTTGTTTGTTGTATGAAAAGCGAAATCGAAAGAAAAATGGAGTATTGAAAAGTCTCGGCAGACCGAGAGAAAAACCACACAAAAAACTGCCTCTCACAGCCATTTCCTGCACGTTTCTCGAGGGATGAGACACAAAAAAAAAGATGTGAGAGGCGATTTTTACCTGGTTCGTTTTTTCGGTCCGTAGAAAACTATTGATGTAGTATAATATATGTAACTCAGAGACAAGGAACATTGAGTGTAACTGTCAGAGCCATTTTAATCCATGACTGAAACCTCTCCAACCAGAGGTGTTGTCTGAGTCGGACGGTAACCTAGATGAGTTGAGTCAGATGGAACAAAGCCAAAGTTAAGTAACTACCATAGGAGTGCATTTTCCCAAATCCCAATCTTTGAGTATAATCGCATTTGTCTTCCAAGTTTTATGGTAATAGATCAGTATGTTTCTAAGTCATGGAATCTCTCGCGTAATGCAAAAACATGTGCTCCCTATTCTCCACAAAGTACATACTTATTTCCCGGGATCATCCCACTCCACTCCGCCACAGAATCGTCTTCCGTGTGGTGCTTGGTTCATGCAGTTGCAATAACCTCATTTGATAATTATATTGCCCATCATTCCACTATAGTGTGCAGTGCAGTATCTCAATTAGTTCCTTAATATTACCCATTACCAATAAAGATTGTTAATGTATTGTGGAGTAATCGAGGATATGGGTAGAGCAAAGAAGTTGGGAAAATAAATAATGGATGTTTGCTGCTGTTTTAATCCATCTAACAGTGTTCTCCTTGTAATTGTACCAATGTTTGTTTATTTTATTTGTTCAAATCTGATTTATGTAGTACACAAAAAGTGTGTGCAAAGGGTACGCATTCTATTTGGGAGTTTTACATCTGTTGGATGTGCACTGCAGCCCTTCGAACTTTGTAATGGAAGACTGATATTTAAAGATCACAGTTGGGAATCTCCACAATTGTAGAAAGAAGAGTGTTCCAGTCATAGAGCACAGATGAAGAGGTAAAAGCAGAGCACGCGTGACAAAATCCATAATGCTGCAAAACCCAAATTTTTTTTGACTCCTTTGCAATTTTTTTATTTCTTTTTTGATAACTTACCTTGTTTACGTATCTGACTTCATTCCTCTACTTCGTGAGGAATAAATCTTACTGTACAATTTAATAATGAGCGTCTGTACTTGAAATTTAAAGGTCTCTTACATTTATTGGTTTATGGGACCAAAAAACAATCATACAAGTGTGTACTGGTTAAGAAAATAAAAAAAAAGAAAAAAAAAATTCTTTTTGCTAAAATAGAAAATTATAACAAGTGTAGATGGCTGACATTACTAAACCTCACCACGTACCGAACATTACTAAGCCTCATCATGTATCGATCTTAATTTTAACCGTTAATTTTTAACTACTGACATTTAAATGCATAAATGGTGGTATTATATATCTCGAATTGTGCCAAAAATGTAGAGTCTTATGAGAGGAGCATGTCATCTATATATTAGATTCAAATTCATTGTGGTTTTGGTTTTACAGAAAAAATGGCGCAAATCATGTATGATAGTGTCCATAGATCCCCTTCTTAGTTATCCTGGCTAAATTGGGGCATGTGCCATTTAATTGGGGCCTATGGATTTCTTCAGCCACCCAATAGAGAATGATAAGGGGTGTTTAAAGATTGTAAAATTACTAAATTAACCTTAAAAAAATCTTAATTATTCTAACACAAATACAAATACAAATACAAATACAAAATCATAACTTAATTAACAAATACAAAAATCATTAATCAAACTCAATTTATTTTTCAATTTCCATCAAAATTAAAACTAAACCCTAATCAATCACAAACAACAATTATAATCTAATTTTCTTTTGGTTTATAAAAAACAAACCCCAAAACAGAAAATTTGGGTGATTGAGTTAAATCCCTTTAAACCCTTCCTTCTAAGAGATACTCTACAATGATTTACCTCAAAAACTTTGAAATTCACTCATCAAGGTATCTGAAAATCCACCCAGAATCGGTTTATATGTAAACCATAGCAAGCCGATTGTGATCAAAATCGGCTTTTACTGTGAACCTACATACTCCGATTTTGGGTTGATGTGATGGACATCAAATATAATCGGATTAAATTAATACATACATCAACCGATTCCGGATTCATGTTCGGATTATTTTTGACCATATGTAATCTTATTGTTTAGTTAAAAATCTCTGAACCATTTTCTTCAATGATCGGATTACATTGTCGTCCATATAAACTGATTCTGAAAAAGCTGCAACAAACTACCTTAAGAATCGGACTTTATAGATAAACTTAAAGTCCGATTTTGGTACAAATTTCATGAGTCCAAGTTACCAAAAAAAAACAAAACCACTTTCATTAATTAAGCTTGGTTCAAGTTTGCAAAATACAATATAAGAAAGCGACAAAATATAAGCATCCGATAGATCAAGTTTTTAACATAAGGAAAATACTCATTCCAACAAATGGAGACCCTAGAATTGATCCGGCTCGATCATTTCCTCCCATTGCCTCATGTTGGGATCGTATTTTTTAGCCACTCCTTGGTGACCTCCGTGACCTCATTTAACTTATCTACCAGTGGTAATGGACAATCATCACATATTCTAAGACCGATATAATGTATGTTTTTATGGTTGAATGAAATAATTCTCCGATGCTTAAGCGATTCATCCCAAATGGTGTATTTTGGTGCGTATATATAACATGTTCCCTTACCAAATAGATGAACAACTCAACTCCACGTTTCCGCCAAGAGATGACCACATAGAGGCATTTCAATCCAGTCTCTCGGGTAATTGGTCCATTTCCCTTTGGCCCTTGTACTCTAGCAACCATTTTTTCAAAAATCACTTCTTTGTCTTGTCTTGTTTTTCCTTCCTTCATCATCGATATGTATAATTTCTCGTCTTCTTGTAGGCGCAAGGCCATCATCTTTCTAAATTATTAACATTGGGTTAGGTTCTCATCGTCCGCAAAACTTATATGGCATATTTGTTCCGACGCAACGTGATAACCATAATTCCCATCCGCATCCACGTCGTCGGTGGATAACACATAGGGATTGATGATTTCAGGAAGTTTCGAGTAATACTCCTCGAATATGGTGTAACACGTTCGATGGGGTCTATCTCGTTCATCCCTAGGCGTGTTTCCATCACCTAGAGCGGCCCTTAGAGTCACCATGGAACACTTTTATCTTGCTTCTCCCTTCCATGCACGTAACCTTGATACTCGTGTTGTACTCGCTTGACTCTCTTGAAAAAGAACGAATAGATTGTTTGGCGCTTGACTCTGTTGAGTAAGGGCGATTGGATCCTCATGTTGCGAAGGAGCGTTTGTCCCCCTTTCTCCCTTCTTTGGTCGACCCCTTTTCCTCTTAGCCGGTTCCTCTTCATTCTCAATGTGTGAAGGAACGTTTGAAATTTTTTCTTCTCTTGTGCGCTACTTGCCCCACTTTTTCCCTTCTTTGGTCGACCCCTTTTTTTTGGAACCTTCCCCTCTTCATATTTAGCGTCGTCATTCTCATGTCGACAAAGGATTCTTTTATGACTCAATAATGGGTTTTTTCCGGCACTCATTGCAACCTTAAACTCTTTTCTTTCTTCATTCCTATCCATGTTGGTAGGTGGTCTACCCGTCAGCGGTAGCACCGTTGAATCTCCGACCGGTACCATATGGGGTTCGCCGCTAGTTTTAAGTCGTACATCAAAACTTTTCTTCCTAAGCCATCCTTTTGTGCGAATTTCTTCCTAAGTCGTACATCAAAACTCTTCCAACATCCGTGTCCACAAAGGATTCGAGTGGTTCTTAGGTTGGGGGTGGTTTGAAAGTAAGTTGCTTCCAAAACGGATCAATGATTTCAAAAGGAATCCCTTGTTGGTACTTCACGATCATGTGACAAAACGGAAATCTGAAGGCCGTCATCGTCATACATGAGCATTCAATTCTTCTTCTCCCCATCTCATTATCCACATAATATTTGTAATCCTTTATCATAGAAATGATTTCCTAAGGAGACACCCTATAATTTAAATTTCTAATCAACCAATGGTGTTCCTTGTATCTTGTGATGATTTTCATCCTACTCTCTTCCATTTGAGCGGTTATCTTGATGATATCGGCATTGGTGTATTCATGGATGGCTTCTTGTAATGTAACCACGGTATTTTGGCTCCCCCGGAGCAAGCTTTTCAAACGTCCATGAGATCCTTCCGCGATACTTGTCGCCTCATTCTTGTAATGCATGTGTTGGTAGGTGTAAGCATACACAAATTTTTCCTTGTACGAATCCAACAATTCCTTCAAGAAATAAACGACACATTTCTCGTAATATTTCTTCCATAGCCCAGTAAAACTCTCCAAGTAGGATTCGAACTCAGACACGGACATGGAGTGTACCATTAAATCCCAATGATGTTGAAAAGCCTTCCATAGTAACCCATTCGCTTCATACTCCTATTTCCTTTTCTTCTTGTCCTCCTCTCTTTTTTCCGGAATTAGTTTTTGAAGACGCTCATCTTCGGCCTTTTCACGAGCGGTACCTTTTTGTGTCTTTGGCTTTTGGATATGACCCTTACAACTACTTCAAATATTGCATTGTATGTGCCATGTGCAAAGAAAATGCTTAGCATCCAGAAAAACCACTCCAATGACATTCATTAGTGCTTGGTCCTTATCCGTTACTATGATCCTCGTATTTTGATCGCCACGACATATGATGTGTTTTCGAAGTTTTTGTAGTATTATGATTCGTTCAAGACTTGTGAAAGCGGATTTTTAGATTTTTTAATAAATAAAAATAGCGAACTAAATTAAAAAGATGTTGTGAAAATTATGGAGAGAATGGGGCTAGGATTCCACCATTGGTTATTATTAGTGATTTAATAAAAAAATAGTTATGCAACTCAACATTCAAATTGATTCTAATAGTATTGCCTAGACATGTAGATTTCCAAAAGAAAAGATTTTAATCCAAGCATAGAATATCAAAACCCTAAAGCAAGCATATTCTATCAAGAGAAAATACACCTAACTGATCAAAATCATATAAACAATTTTTAGTTCAATGCAAAAATCATAATAGAGTTGTTGTAATTAATTAATAGAAATATATCACTTTTACCGAAACAACGGCTTCCTCCATAGCCCCAAGGATTGGGTTTAGCTCATCATGATGTTGCAAACACGCTCAAAAGTTGATTTCATTGTTCAAAGTAGGTGTAAAAATGATGAAATGGAGAAAATGATGAAAATCCGGTGTTTGCAACGTTTATAATTGTTGTAAAACACTGTTACAAAGAACGATAGAAAAGAACTGTTGTTGTTGTAACTCTGCGACCCTCGTGTGGATGTCGTTGTCACTGTTGATAAACGACTGCTTCTGGTGGTCTTTTGTTCTTCGTGTTCTTGGTGCAGCAGCAGAAACAGAGTTCTGAAAACTCTTGATTCTGGCCTCCTGAGCTCTCCTCTCGACCCCAAACTCTCCGCCCCACTTCTATGTGATACCATAAGTCTATATATTCCCACATAGGCCTTCAAATATCACCCCATTACTCCAAATAATCCTCATAACTCCAACAGCAAAGAATCTTTGTTTAACTCCAAATAATCCTCATAACTCCAAACAAAGATTCTATGCACGTATCCAGACGCGTGCAGGAGAAGAAAAAGGAAAGAAAATATTCTCGGGAATATTTTCTTCCCTTTTTCTTCTCCTGCACGCGTCTGGATACGTGCATAGAATCTTTGTTTAACTCCTTCGCGTTTCTGAAAAAACCAACGCGTGCGGTACACGTCCAAACTCGCTGTAATCCCGTGAATGTCTCCTTTGTGAACACGGTTGCCCTGTTTAGATTCAATCCGACGATGCAGCCAATTCCAATCGAAAAAATCAACCATACCACGCCTGTTACGCTCCGTAAAGTCATCCCGTGCAAATTCATCCATTGAATCTCACTGCAGCTCCTCCAAATCCGAAGAAGAATATGTTGCAGGTGAAAAAAATATTTCCCGCCAAAAAATTAATTCAAACGAGGGAGAAGGGTGTTGTGGACAAAATTGGGTGTCGTGGAAAAAAATGGGCTACATATAGCCGTGGGTGACACTTAGCAAAAATGGGGATCCGTATAGCAATTGTCCTCCGGGCTGCTCCGAGCAACTTTTCGAGCTGAATTTTCCAACAATATTTATTTCCAAAAAAATACCTACAAACACACAAAACACTATAATAAGTACGAAATCGATACTAATAATACGGAACATTGAGGATAAATTAGACACACAAATGCGTCTATCAGTAAAACTCACATCATTCTCCTTCAAGGTATCTAGCATCCAAGTAAAACTCACATCATTCTCCCGATCCATAAACCCCCATGCTACCGTGAAAGTTTGCTTGTCGGAAGTATGGCAAGCAATGTTTAACAACGGCATATTGTACTTGTTGGTCTTGTATGTACAATCTATTAACAAAACTTGATAGAAGAATTGTGCCAACTTGATCATCTCCGGATGCGCCAAAAAAATACGAGTCACTTTGCCTTCCAATACTTGCTTCCTCATTGTGTATCCGTGTTGATCGGCTAACCATTGAGATTGTTCCATAACCGCTCTACCATCCCATGACCTCCTCCTAAAGGCTTCTCTTGCCGTGTAAATTTTCCTCAAAGTGGACAAGTTATCCTTATCATCCTCATTAATCTTCCTAAGGATGTCACTTGGTCTACACGCTTTCATCGACCTCACCGTTTCCAATTGATGCGGTTTCAACCCGCAAACGGCCGCATGTCCAACAAGAGATTCCGGATCATCATGATTGTGACAACCATTCATCACTTTTAGAGAACTTGTAGGAGCGGATCTACATGTTGACTAGGCTGGCTTAAGCCAGCCCAAAGTCAAGGAAAACACAACAATTTTCAGTATTATTGAGTGATAGACGCATTTATGTGTCTTATATTATCTCAATTGTATATATTATTAGTGCTATATTTTATATTTATTATGGTTTTTTATGTCCCTGTAGGTATTTTTGGAGAAATAAGCTTTTGCGGCGAAATTGGCTAAAAAAGTGGTTTTTGCGATCGTGGGAGAAAATTACTATACGGACTCTCACTTTGGATAAGGGGTAACCCAATTCGGGCATGTGCTAAAGGGACACCATAACTGGATTAGGGGGAGGTCAGTTTCCTTCTCAAAATTCAAAACAGAAACTGGCGGGAAAAATGGCAGCAACGAAGAACAGTTTTGAAAGTGGAATTTGAGCGAGTTTTGTGGAGATTCAATGGATGTGTTTGGTACGTATGGACTCTAGAAGACATAACAGGCCTGTTGCAAGCAATTAGACCCAACCAATTGGGATGGATAAGCCGGAAGAAGAGATCAAAGTCTAGGCAGAGAGACGTGTCCTGCTGTTCACTATCGAAGATTTTGTGGAGATTTTGGGAGACTTTTACGCTGGATAATCATGTATTTGGTCCTGTTCAAGTCATAGGAAGAATTTGGTGGCTATTTTACAGCTAACAGACGCGTACAAAGCAACAGAAAAGAGATCTCTCTCAACTGCACGTGAAGAAAAAGGGAGATAAACTCGGATTTTATCGAGTTATTTGGACCCTGTTGCGTATATAAAGGCTGTTAAGAAGTGGTAGAGAGTTTTATCAAGAGGTTTGGGGTCGAGCAGAGACCAGAGAGAGGCTAGAGGAGCGAAGAACGGGAGCTGCAGGAAGGAGGGTCTTAAATCAACAGACTCCATAAGACAGTCGTTTATCAACAGTGTCTGCTGCTGCTGCTGCCATTAAAGAGCACGAAGAACAGACTCCATAAGACAGTCGTTTATCAACAGTGACAACGACTTGCTTCTGAGGGTCTTAAAACAACAGCGTCAACAGCAGGAGTGAGGTATCGTTATTTACAACAGTGGTGTTTTATCGTTCTTCTCTGAATGCTTAAAGAGGGTCGTAGTTTCACTGTATTATATTTTTCACTCTTTTAATCATACTTTGAGCATCAACTATATATTTTAAAAACATGATTATTATGATTAACTAAACCCCAACACTGGGATGATGGAGGAAGTCGTTCTTTACGCATATGATAATTATATTAATTCTTTTTTTGACTACTTGCACTTTTTATTAATCGATTTATGATTTTTCTTAATTGGTTGTGATATCGTATGATGATGTATGCTTGGTCGTAGTGCTTTTGATGCATCATGCTAGTGATATACAATAAATATTCTAAAATCTACCTTGGCAAGAATGAGAGTCCTTATGATTTGAGCTATAATTGTTTCGAATAAATATATGAATTGTGTGAATGATTAATGGTGGAATCCTGAGTCCTAGTGTCTCTTGATCCTGTGACAAACGTTTGTATATATTTTTATGTTTTTAAATCTTTACAAGTCTGAGCAACGAACTCTTATTTACCGCACGAAAATTACTTCAACATTGAGTTTGATAAAAAAAATCCATGCCTAAATCATAGGCTTAAGCCACCCCTAAAAATCCAATTAGTTTTCAAGCCACCCCTAACTTCATTTTCCAGTTCCGCCACTGAGAACTTGTATACCCTACTACCATCGGGTTTCTCGGGTCTATTAACTATAATCTTAAACGGGCAACCATACTTCTTTAATTTAGTAATGTATTCCCTTGTCATCTTCTTCACGTACAGTCTTTCCTTTTCCCAGTGACTTTCTTGCTTTCCACCTCTCTCACAAAAAATTTCCAAACGCTCTTTACTTGAAAGACGACCTAAAACTAATGCTCATTTGATCTCTATTCCCTTGTATATAAACCATTGCTTTGCATCGTTTCTATCTTTCCATTCCAAATCGGTAAAATAGTGGGCAGAGGCATCAAGACCCAACAGAGATACGTCTTCAGGTTGATCTTCTTCAAACGCCATAACAATCTACAACAAATATCAACAAGTTGATGATTCAAAATCGGTTTATATGTTACATTCGATTAAACAGATTCCAAGTAATCGGTGTATATGTGAAACTATAAAGACCGATTTAAGAATTGTCGAAAAAATTTCAAAGTCGAGAATCGGTTCACTTCTAGTGTCATATAATCCGATTGTTGTTCACATTTCTCCAGGAACTTTAAAATCGGTTTACATATACACGAAAATAAACCGATTGTCAACTTTGTGTTTTCTACGTGATTATTAAAGTGAAGAAATCGGGTTATTAACATCACCAACAAAAACCGATTCTGGTCACGTACCAATGGAGACAAAAAATTTACTACAATCGGGTTATATGATGACTAACAAAGACCGATTATAGATCTAAATTTGGGGATTTTACTCAGAATCGGTTTATGTAGTGTTATTGAATAAACCGATTCTGGGTTAAATTTTTGAATTTTTTTCCTTTTTTGAGCGATTGGGACATGCAAATACATGTTAGTAGATCGTTACAACTCATACCTGTTTATTAAGAGCATTATCACCTTCTTCTTCCCGACGAAATTTTTCTTATGCTTAAATAATATCCCCAAGCATTCTTTGGTTCACTTTGTCTTCTTCATTCAACAAATTTTCCAATTCGGTAGGATCGAAATCATGATAATCTGATGCACCCACCTCTTCATCACTACTAGAGTCTTCATCAACACTATATTCTTTCATTTTTTCTAAGAAAATCAAAAACCCTAGTTTTTCCTTTTTTCCCTCTACTTCTTTCCCTCCAAACCTTAAAAAAGAAAAATGAATTTCTACTCTAATCCAAACATTATAATCCCACTCAAACACTTATTAATTTAACAAAAATTAACTTAGTTAATCATCACTAATTTAGTAAGAGCATATTAGGTATTAACATAGATAATGGATAAGGAGTTTGTACAAATTACCTCCTAATGATCCTATTTTGTCATGTAGTTATATGCCCAATTAAATGGCATAGGCCCCAACTTAACTAGGTTAGTTATATATGCCTTTAATTACTGTATATATTTCCTCTTGTTTCGTGATTCCAAAGCTAATCTGCTGTTCTCGAATCAACATAAGATGAATTGAAGAGTGTAATTGGCTTTCAATGGTGCTTCGTTCAGAGACAATGACATTTCACCTATGAGTTAGTTTAAAATCTAATGACTCCCGTCAAGAGTCATAAGAAAATGTCATTAAACCAAATAACATGCACGAAGAATGTTGAAAACTTGGAATTCATATGAATCATATCCAAGATCCACCACTTAGGTTCGAAAACTTGGTTTAAATTCCTGATTCAATTTAGAATATTCTAAATTGATAAAATACTTTAGTGAAAGAAACAAGTGCAAGCCCTGCATTCCGAAATTACATGCATACTCCCTTGGAAAAACCATTATGAAGCTGACATCTGTCTTATAGGCCTACTCAAAATCAAATGAGAACATATAACCAATGGACCTGAGTTCACTACTGGGTCTATCAATGAAGTCAACATATACTGGTTGATTAGCTTTGACCATTGGCCACTGCTATCACAGATGTGAGCTGATGGACATCCTTGACCTAATGCAGTCCTGAATCCCCTAATTCTTTTAGAATGGTCCTACTTTCTAAGTTTCCATGGCCACATACTAAATTCAGTCTCCTTTGAGTGATATGTCACTGACAGCCTAAAATAGAAAAATGAGACATAACAGATAGAGTAGTAAATCCAGAGCATGCGTAGCAAAATCTTATGTCTAGCTGAAGGGAAAAAACAGTGTCGTCCCTATCAAGTTCTCTAACTTCTTCTGTTTTTTCTCCTCTCCGATAAAAGAAGAAAATCTTGCAATAAGAATAATGGGTTTCAATTTTAAGTTCGAAATGGACATACATGCTTTGTAGTTTTCTAGGAGATACTCACGTGATGGTATTTTATGATATAAAGATCACAGAGCATTATAGGCATGATTTTTGTTTCAATAATCCAATAGATCTATTCACCATCTTTCGTTCTCCTTTCATAAACTTAATGAAGTTTTAGTCTTAAGGTTTTTTGAACGTGCTGTATCTCCATTCCTTTTCTTGTTCAAACTTTATTGAGTTTTTACCGATGGATTTCTAATGTGAAAACTACAGGGAGACCTATTTTCCCAGACTTTTCCACAGTGAAACCCACACTCATAAAAACACAGGCGTGCATCCATTTTTTGGAAGAAAATTATTCTCAAACCCATAATTTCTGAAATTCTGCTTCGATCTTTTTTTTTCTTTCTTCTTCATCTTCTATTTCTTTTCTTCTTCCTATACATGTGTAAATCGAGAACACAAAGAGGATGAAATTCAGAGATGAATCTGAGATGGAGACGATGATGCTACGACAATTGAATCTGGTTAGGGTTTACTGTGAGATTGAGTAATTGATTCACAGAGATGAGGAAAGGGTTTGTTGTGGTTATGTTGGTCGAAGAAATTAGGTGTTTGTTCTGTGATTTTGAGAGAATAATGATGTTACAGACAATAAGGAAGAACGGGTTTGTGTCAATTCGTGAAGGCAGTAAAGATTGAAGAGGGTTTTGATGGAATTGATGATGGAAGAAGTCAGTGGTGCTGAGTTGAAGTCCGGTGATGGAGTTGGAATCGAGCTTATTAGGGATTATTCTCCCACTGTATAATCGATGCTGGTTATGATGGTGAGATTGAGAATTACAGATAAGTTCTCAGGTTAGAATGTCAATTGAAATAAGGTCTCCAAGTTTAGAGAGAATTGTGAATCTGTTGGCTTGAGTTAGTTGGAATCGAGCTTATTAGGAATTATATTTTCCAAGAATATAGGTCAGGTTCAGATTGAAGAAGGACGTAAAATTATGCTCGGTATGTGAAAGTTGTGGACAGGACTTTCCTCCGTATTATTCCAAATAGAAAGAAACCACTTTAAAGTTTTGATGGTATTAGTGGATAATAATTGCAAATTCATGTGTGTTTCATGGAGATGTTTCTTTTCCTATCATTATCAAATTTTTATGAAACACACAAATATCTCCATTACCTCAAGATTGCTGAAATCAGGGACTTTCATTCTATAGTAGTAAGTTTTCTATGTATTCTCTTTGTGATTTTCTCTTAAGATGTTTCTAATATAGTAACTTCTTTAAAAATTCCAGCAGTTCATATGGACCAGACATCATAGACCTGTTAGCTTACCTTTAGTGTTCGACTTTCGAATGCCTTACTGATATTGCAATGTCAAGTAAAAGTGATTTTGGTATCAAAAAGGTCGTTAATTCTTATGATTTTAGCTAGCCTATTAAATGAGCTAGGTGCTGGATGTGGTCGTGCATATGCCTTCTGTAATCATATCAGTCTGGGTGTAACATGCTAATGAAATTCGTAGATGACTTACTTCTGTCCCAGTTCTGAGCTGTAGTGGATAGGTTGTAAATCATGTTTGAACTCATTAGACCTTTTCTGCCGATTATTTTTCGGGAGATGTTGTATTTTTTATTAGGAGTACATACCCTTACAAGGCTAAACAACAAGAACATAACCAGCTGCAGCTGCTTGACCGCACCGTTTCCTTGCTAGTTTGTTGTGCGTTTGTGGGATGAGTACAAGGGTTGTTTGCAGAGGATGTGGCGTTAATTAGAAGCCAGTAGGGTGAGCTAACTTGGGTACCAATTTGTTTCAGCATCGGATAGAGTTTGGGTCCTTGAAAATAGCTAAGAAAGAGTGTAGCTCCCGTCAGTTTTATGAGATGAATGGCTGCATATTGGTGGTGTTTAGTGTTGCATAACTTGTTACGCAGCTATGAAAATGGATGCATAACCTGTTATGCATCTACAAAATTTGTTGCATAACTTGTTATGCAGTCCAGAAAACGGTTGCATAGCACGTTATGCATCAACTTTTTCGTCACTATTGAAACCAACAAAAACAAAGACTGCACAACTTGTCATGCACCTAAAATAATATCTGCATGGCATGTTATGCAGTCGTGAAAATTGATGCATAACCTGTTATGCATCCGAAAATATTGCTGCATAATGCATTATGCATCGAGAAATTTGTTGCACAATCTTTTATGCATCGAGAAAATAGATGCATAACCTGTTATGCATCTACAAAATTTGTTGCATAACTTGTTATGCAGTCCAGAAAACGGTTGCATAACACGTTATGCATCAACTTTTTCGTTACTATTGAAACCAACAAAAACAAAGACTACACAACTTGTCATGCACCTAAAATAATATCTGCATAACATGTTATGCAGTCGTGAAAATTGATGCATAACCTGTTATACATCCGAAAATATTGCTGCATAATGCATTATGCATCGAGAAATTTGTTGCACAATCTTTTATGCATCGAAAAAATAGAAGCATAACTTGTTATGCATCTACAAAATTTGTTGCATAACTTGTTATGCAGTCCAGAAAACGGTTGCATAACACGTTATGCATCAACTTTTTCTTCACTATTTAAACCAACAAAAACAAAGATTGCACAACTTGTCATGCACCTCAAAAAATATCTGAATAACATGTTATGCAGTCGTGAAAATTGATGCATAACCTGTTATGCATCCGAGAATATTGCTGCATAATGCATTATGCATCGAGAAATTTATTACACAATCTTTTATGCATCGAGAAAATAGATGCATAACCTGTTATGCATCTACAGAATTTATTGCATAACTTGTTATGCAGTCCAGAAAACGGTTGCATAACACGTTATGCATCAACTTTTTCGTCACTATTTAAACCAACAAAAACAAAAACTGCACAACTTGTCATGCACCTAAAATAATATCTGCATAACATGTTATGCAGTCGTGAAATTGATGCATAACCTGTTATGCATCCGAAAATATTGCTGCATAATGCATTATGCATCGAGAAATTTGTTGCACAATCTTTTATGCATCGAGAAAATAGATGTATAACCTATTATGCATCTACAAAATTTGTTGCAAAACTTGTTATGCAGTCCAGAAAATGGTTGCATAACACGTTATGCATCAAATTTTTCGTCACTATTTAAACCAACAAAAACAAAGACTGCACAACTTGTCATGCACCTACAATAATATCTGCATAACATGTTATGCAGTCGTGAAAATTGATGCATAACCTGTTATGCATCGAGAAATTTGTTGCACAATCTTTTATGCATCGAGAAAATAGATGCATAACCTGTTATGCATCCGAAAATATGTTTGCATAATGCATTATGCATCAATTTTTATGTACGCACTAAAATCAACCAAAACAATGGCTACATAACTTGTTATAGATGCATAACTTTGTTATGCAGATGCATAATTTGTTATGCAGTCGAGAAAATGGTTGCATAATTCGTTATGTGTCTGCATAGTGTGTTATGCATCTTTTTTGGTGGCTGCATAATGGTTATGTATCAAGTTTTCGAAAATTTTGCCTAAAATGATGATCAACTCCGATTTTTTTCGTGAAAAACAAAAATTTGATATTGTTGTTTGTACTCGTTGTGTAGCTCTCTTAAAAAGATTTCCAACGATATAAAATTTTTAAAATTCAAAGGCACGGATTTTTAGATATGTTATGTCCAAGTTGCGCTTCCAATTATACCCCTGAAAAATTAGGCTGCATAACGAGTTTATGCCTGAAAAAATAGTATGCATAACGAGTTATGTATTGATTCTTAATAATTTCATATAATTATGGGTGTCAAAAAAATAATTATGGGTGTCAAGGTACCCAAAATTAATTGTGGGCCTGACAATGATAATATTATTTTTTTTGGGTCTCCCCCTAATTTTCCCATTTCTAATCTCTTTTGCAGGCTTTCTTGATATGCAGATGGATTCTATCCAGTTTTGGGCTTTTGTGTTTAGTTTATACACATGTCTCTTGACTGTTTTGTCAGAAATGGTAGTATCGCCTTCAACATCACAACTTCAACACGCATTTTTGCTACATAACAAAGTATTAGCATTGAGTATTTCTCAGTTTAAGCATCATTATCATCTCCCCAATCAAGTTTTTGAATCCATGAATCCCCTGATTTTCCCATTGAGTCAATACCCGATTCAAGTCGAAATTCAAAATTACATTTTTCCGCTCATTTGCCTCCGTGATTTTAGGAAAATTCATTATTCTTCGGCTTACATGCAGACTATACCTTACACAAATGATACTTTTCATTCTTTGAATTATTATGTGCCAGTTATTAGGAAAAAAAAATATTGTGGCTTTATTTTTGCTATATCTTCCCCTTTATATAGGAGGAGAAAACCATAGTCATTCCACAAGAAACATAGTTTCAGAAAACCCTAGCAGCATTCCTTTCTCAAATCTTAACAACCTCCTTTTCTCTTGTGTATCAATGGATTCTGGAAGCAACAACAGTGTTAACAACATTACTGAGAAGATGCAGACTACAAAAATTGCTAGAAGGGATATTGGTTATGCCAAAAACCTTGCTGAAGCTGCAGGAGTTTGGACTTACAGTTTGATTGGTAAGCTAATAACTGAAGATACGGATATAGAAACATATGCTATTAAAGATGAGTTGAATATCTTATGGAGAAACTACATGAAAAAAAAGACTAAAGTTGTGGGAAAATATCTGTTTGTGTTCAAGTTTGCTACTGAAAAAGATATGGCTGATGTACCCCGTGGATAGTTGGTAGAAATTTGCTCGCGTTAAAAGAGTACTCAACAGCCATAGCATATAAGGATTATGAGTTCACCACACAAGCTTGGAATGTTCAGTTCAAGGGATTTCTTCTCGAACATCATCATGAAACAGTGATTAATGAAGCTGTTGAAGATCTGGGAAAGAAAATTTCCACAGAACCTAAAAACTGCAGACCACGTTCGGGAAATATGATCACAGTTCGAGTGGAAGTCAATTTGAAAAAACTCTTCAAGAGAGGAGAATGGTGGAATTCTAATGCAGGAGAACTAATATGGATTCTCTATCATTGGGTTAAGCAACCACATAGTCTCTGTGGTGACTGCTGCACTATTGATCATGATGCAAATACCTGCAAGGAAGTAGCTGAGTTTTTACGAGAGAGAGCTATGACGGAAGAAGAGTATGAAGCTCATTGAGCTGCTAAGAACAACTTTGCTGCTGAAGGTTCTGATATTAATAATGAGAATGAAGACAATGCTGCTCATATTGAAGAGAATGATGATTCTATGGAAGATTCGGAGGATCAGAGAACTACCAAAAGATCTAGGAATCAAAATATGGCTACAAATAGGTCTAATCCTTCCATTGAGGGTCCTATCCTTGCTATTCATGGAGGAGATGGTAATGATACTGTAATTAGAAATACTCATGCTGCACAAATGAAAAAAATTGATATTATTTTTCAATGAAGTTGTAGTAGTAATAGGTTCGTTGAGACTTGTGAAAGCAAAAGATTTTAGACTTATAAAACTTGAAAATAGAAAACTTATTGCAAAATTGATTTCAAGATATTAAAAATAACCAAGACACTGATTCCACTATCACACATGAATAAGTTATGGTAAATAATCTGAAACTCTAATTATCTTTTAAGTCCATTATTTCTTAATTCACAAATAATCAGGCATATTCTCAAACATTAATTGTATTCCCTAAGCATAGATTATCTAAACAAAGTATAACCTATGAAATTGAAACACAAGTAATTAAGAAAATCATGCAAACAATTTAAAACTCTGCAAAGCAGTGATTAAGTGAATTATAAATTATAAATTAGAGAGAATAAAATAGTTACCAATTATTCATGCGTGAATAGCTTCCTCATTGCCTTGGTTGTGGGAGAATTAACTCATCATCATGTTGGAAACACACTCAAAATTCATTTTTATTGCTCAAAGGGTGTTTACAAAGATGATATCGAGAAAACTATTAAAAACCGGGTTTGTAACAGTTACAAGTGTAAACTGTCACTGTTATAGAGAACGATATATGTAAACTGTCACTGATGCTGTAGCATACGACCCTCACCCCTCTGTCGTTGTCACTGTTGATAAATGATAAACACATTTTTTTGACCGAATTGTCCTCAATTTTCAGTATTGTTGGTACTCGATTTTCTACTTATTATGGTGTTTTATGTGTTTGTAGGTATTTTTGGAAAATAAACATTTTTTTGAAAATTCGGTTCGAAAAGTTGGTATAGGCACCCGGAGGACACATGTTATTCGGACTCTCAATTTTGGATAAGGGGCACCTAACTGATAAGGGGCATCCCAGGGGCCAACTGCTAATCGCACCCCATTACTGGTTAAGGGGGCTCCATCTGCTTCCTTGATTTGAAAAGAAAAATTGGCGGGAAATTTGGTTTCAACGGTAAAGGATTTATTAACTTTAAGATAAGAATATCTTCTTGCCTTACAAACAAGAAGTTTTGAAGAAAAAGGTAGTTATCTTGTATTAAACAAGAAAGATATTCTTAGAAGATTTTATCTTGGATTTTATTCTGCGAATTAAAGAATATATGAGTTTAGTAAAGACATATATAGAATAAAGAGAAGGAAAAATTCTTGAAGATATTTTTAATTAAAAAGAAGAATATTTTGGATTTATGGAAGAATATATTTGAGTGATGTGTATTTGTGTGTATAAATAAAGAGCTAGAGAGCACATTTGGGGAGAGTTTTGGGAGAGAAAAGAAAATCACTTCTTTAATAATTTTCTCACATTTTCATCATTTGTAAACCACTTTTTGAGCCATGAATAAATATTTTAAGTGTGTTTGCATCATGAGAAGCTAAACCCATCACTGGAACGATGGAGGAAGTTGTTTTTCACCCATCTGGTAATTAAATTAATTCTTTTAATAACTATGTGCATAGAACTTAATTGTTTTATGATTTCAATTAATTATTTGTTATTTTGTCTGATGTCGCATGCTTAGTTTTGATTACTTTTGATGCGTCATGTTTACAACTTACAACTAATGTTTTATGAAATCTACTTTGGCAAAGAATAAAGTTAATATTTCTTTTATTTTGAGCTATAATTGCCTAGGATTAATTTCTGAACCACTTGAATATGAAAAACATTGAAATCCTGAGTCCCAGTAAATTCTTCATCATGTGACATATTTTGTATATATTTTCTTATATTTAGTATTTAAGCCTAGAATCAATCTCAATAAAGTCCGAGTGAACGACAACCTTATTTACCACTATAAAAATTCGATCAATAAACGACTGTCTATGTGGGTCTTTTGTTTTTCGTGTTCCTCACAGCAGAAGAAATGGTGATTTTTGCAACTTGATTTTCTTGACTATGTGATGCTCTGTAATTTCCCAAACTCCCCGTCACCCTCTCTGAACGTCCAGCTTCCTTTAAATACATAGCAGCACCACCAAATCTCCGCCATAATTCGAGATAATCCTCTCTTTATCACATTATTCTCCACTGCCAGACATGAAAAATAAATTCCATTCTTAGATCTCTCACGCGTCTGCAGAAATCTAACATACTTCAAACAGACTCATACACGTCCCAGAAGAAGATATACATGCTCTGACCTCGTGCAATCTTTCCCAGAATAAAGAAAATCTCGAGAATAACTCACGGGAATAAAAGATACTTTGTTTTCTTCCAAACCCACGTTGCAGCCCAATTTTCTCGATTCTAATGGACTTATCGGTTCTGTTTAAGTGTAACAGACCCAAATCAATCAATTGGAGCGTTTGAATCTCTCAAGAAATCTCCCGAATCAAATCCAGAAAATCCCGTAGTTTCATAGTATTTTCCCGTGAACATGTAGCTTTGTTTCCTTCTCAGCTATTATCTGGTCCAATTGGATTGAATCCAACACTACTACCATATCTGTTTAGCTCAAATAAACAAATCCAAAGAGGTTATGCCCTTGAATCACTCTAGAACATGATCAAAACTCGAACTCTAAATCTGGTCGTGTGCTGCAACATTTTCCCGCCAAAAGAAAATTCAAACGAAGAAGAAAGGGTATCCCCTTATCCAACAGCTGGGTGCGAATAGAAAGAAGGCGCCCCTTAGTAATTGAGGTGCCCCTTAACCAACAGTGAGAGTCCGAATAACATGTGTCCTCCCGGTGATTTAGGAAACTTTTCGAGCCGATTTTTCCACCAAATTTTATTTTCCAACAATACCTATAAACACACAAAACACCATAATAAGTACAAAATCGAGTACCAATAATACAGATAAATGAGGACAATTTGTCATTATTTTTGACTAGGTGTAAGGAAAAGAATTTAGTGCTTAATTTGGAGAAACGTCACTCATGGTTCGTTCAGGAATTGTTCTAGGGCATATCGTATCTTCGAAGGGTATAGAGGTAGATAAAGCCAAAGTTGACCTTATTAAAACTTTACAGGTCCCAAAAACCTTAAGAGATATTAGGTCATTCTTAGGGCATGCAGGTTTTTATCGTCGATTCATTAAGGATTTTAGCTTGATTTCTAGTCCTCTTTGCAATTTGCTTGCAAAAGATGTTAAGTTTGTCGTTATTGATGCTTGTTTAGAGGCTTTTGAGAAGCTTAAGACTTTACTCACTACCGCCCCCATAGTCCAGGCACCGAACTGGAACCCACCCTTTGAGATCATGTGTGATGCTTCAGATTATGCTATTGGTGTTGTGCTAGGTCAGCGAGAAAACAAATTACTTCATATGATTTACTATGCTAGCAAAACTCTGAATGATGCCCAGTTGAACTATACCACTACCGAGAAGGAACTGTTAGCCATTGTGTTTGTCTTATACAAGTTTAGACCCCATCTCTTAGGTTCTAAGATCGTAATATATACTGATCATGTTTCTTTGAAATATCTTCTGTCTAAAACGGATACGAAACCTAGATTGATTAGGTGGATCCTTTTGTTGCAAGAATTTTCTCCAGACATTAGAGACAAAAAGGGTGCCGAAAATGTAGTATCAGACCACTTGTCTAGGCTAGTTGTTGATTCCCCTGATGATTCCATTTGTATAAGGGATGTATTTCCTGATGAACAACTATTCTTTGTTACCCAATTACCTTGGTATGCAATTATAATGAACTATCTTGTTACTGGTCGAATGCCCCAACATTGGGGTAAACAAGATCGTTCTAGGTTTTTAGACGAGGTGAAGCACTTCTTTTGGGATGATCTTTATTTGTTTAAGTATTGTCCATACCAGATTATTAGGAGATGTATACCTGAGAGTGACCAGTCCAGTATTATTTCTTTTTTTCATGATCATGCTTGTGGGGGTCACTTTAGTGCTAAGAAGACTGCTGCTAAGATATTGCAGTATGGATTCTATTGGCCTTGGTTGTTTAAAGACTCCCATAGTTACTGTGTTACTTGTGAGTGTTGCCAGAAATTATGAACCATTTCCGATAGGAACATGATACCCTTGAACCTTATTTTAGTTGTTTAGGTCTTTGATGTGTGTGGTATTGACTTTATGGGTCTGTTTCCTAATTCTTTTGGTAACCTAGACATCCTTGTCGCTGTAGACTATGTCTCAAGTGGATTGAGGTGGTTGCGTGTAAAACCAATGACCATAGGGGTGTGGTTGAGTTCTTGAAAGATAATATACTTACACGTTTTGGTACACCGCGTGCTATAATTAGTGAAGGAGGGTCGCACTTTTGTAATGGACCTTTTAGGCTTTTGATGAAGAAATATGGTACTACACATAAGGTAGCTACCTCGTATCATCCACAGACTAGTGGTCAAGTAGAGGTTTCCAATAGGGAGATAAAACGTATATTAGAGAAAACAGTTAATCCTAATCGGAAGACTGGTCGTCTAGGCTTACTGATGCCTTATGGGCTTACCGTACTGCATTTAATACCCCCATTGGAATGTCACCTTATAGACTTGTGTATGGAAAGGAATGTCACTTACCTGTTGAGTTATAACACAGAGCATATTGGGCTGTTAAGCAACTAAATTTTTCACTCGACAAGGCAGGAGTCCATAGGAAACTCCAGCTCAATGAGTTTGAAGAAATTCGTAGAGATGCATACGATAGTGCTAAGGAGTATAAGAACAAAATGAAACTTGTGCATGATAAGGATATTTTAAGAAAGTCATTTTCTCCAGGTCAAAAAGTTCTTCTGTATGATACCCGCCTGCATCTTTTCCCTGGGAAGTTACGTTCTCGGTGGACGGGTCCTTTTTATTGTTCGCACTGTCTTTCCTCATGGAGCTGTTGATATCGAGACACCGGATGGTAGTAGTTCTGAAGGTTATCGGTCAGAGATTGAAACCCTTTTTAGAGTCGTTTTCTACAGGTGACGTTGAGGAGGTCCCTCTAGAGGAGCATGTTTACCTTGATTGACCATCGAGGCGATTGTATGTTGTATATTAGTTTTTGATTTCTCTCTTCACCCAGGTACTATCTTTCTGACTTCTCTCTTTACTGATTCCTCATGTTACTTTACTTTTTGGTATTGCTCGTTTATTAGAAACATTGAGGATAATGAGAGAATTAAGTTTGGGGGTGGGGAAGAAACTTTTTGTTTGCTTTTAGTTGCAATAAATAAACTCCAGAGCCTAAAAATTTATGCTTATTAAGGTTGGCACTAACCAATCTAAGTGGATGGGAACATCTTGGTTGTAAGAGTTGAATAACCAATCTAATTAGATGGAAACATCTAAAGAGTCTATTCATAAAAGCACAGAGCTCAGGTGTTAGAATTAAAAAAAAACATGGTCGCCATATCTCGTTGAATCCTAAACCCTTCTATTTTTATTTCTTAAGTGATTTGGTGGGGCGCACGATTCAAGTTGTTACCATTGCTAAGTGAAATAGAGTGATTGAGATACAAAAAAAAAAATTGATATTATTTTTCAATGATGTTGTAGTAGTAATAGGTTCGTTGAGACTTGTGAAAGCAAAAGATTTTATACTTATAAAACTTGAAAATAGAAAACTTATTGCAAAATTGATTTCAAGATATTAAAAATAACCAAGACACTGATTCCCCTATCACACATGAATAAGTTATGGTAAATAATCCAAAACTCTAATTATCTTTTAAGTCCATTATTTCTTAATTCACAAATAATCAGACATATTCTCAAACATTAATTGTATTCTCTAAGCATAGATTATCTAAACAAAGTATAACCTATCAAATTGAGTCACAAGTAATTAAGAAAATCATGCAAACAATTTAAAACTCTGCAAAGCAGTGATTAAGTGAATTATAAATTATAAATTAGAGAGAATAAAATAGTTACCAATTATTCATGCGTGAATAGCTTCCTCATTGCCTTGGTTGTGGGAGAATTAACTCATCATCATGTTGGAAACACACTCAAAATTCATTTTTATTGCTTAAAGGGTGTTTACAAAGATGAAATGGAGAAAAAATATTAAAAACCAGGTTTGTAACAGTTATATGTGTTACAAACCGAACTGTTACATAGAACAATATATGTAAACTGTCACTGATGCTGTAGCATACGACCCTCACCCCTCTGTCGTTGTCACTGTTGATAAGAGACTGTCTCTGTGGGTCTTTTTTTCTTCGAGTTCTTCAGTGCGGAAGAAATGGTGATTTCTGCAACTTGATTTTCTCGACTCTGTGATGCTCTGTGATCTCCCAAACTCTCTGTCACCCTCTCTGAACGTCCAGCACCCTTTAAATACATAGCAGCACCACCAAATCTCCGTCATAATTCGAGATAATCCTCTTTTTATCACATTATTCTCCACTGCCAGACATGAGAAATAATTTCCATTCTTAGATCTTTCACGCGTCTGCAGAAATCTAACATACTTCAAACAGACTCATACACGTCCCAGAAGAAGATATACATGCTCTGACCTCGTGTAATCTTTCCCAGAATAAAGAAAATCTCGAAAATAACTCACGGAAATAAAAGATACTCGGTTTTCTTCCAAACCCACATTGCAACCCAATTTTCTCGATTCTAATGGACTTACCAGTTCTGTTTAAGTGTAACAGACCCAAATCAATCAATTGGAGCGTTTGAATCTCTCTAGAAATCTCCCGAATCAAATCCAGAAAATCCCGTAGTTTCATAGTATTTTCCCGTGAACATGTAGCTTTGTTTCCTTCTCAGCTATTATTTGGTCCAATTGGATTGAATCCAACATTACTACCATAGTTGTTTAGCTCAAATAAACAAATCCAAAGAGTTTCTTCCCTTGAATCACTCTAGAACATGATCAAAACTCGAACCCTAAATATGGCCGTGTGCTGCAACATTTTCCCGCCAAAAGCAAATTCAAACGAAGGAGAAAGGGTCTCCCCTTATCCAACAGCTAGGGTGCGAATAGAAAGAAGGAGCCCTTTAGTTATTGAGGTGCCCCTTAACCAACAGTGAGAGTCCGAATAACATGTGTCCTCCCGATGCTTTAAGAAACTTTTCGAGCCGATTTTTCCACCAAATTTTATTTTCCAACAATACCTATAAACATACAAAACACCATAATAAGTACAAAATCGAGTACCAACAATACAGATAAATGAGGAAAATTTAGACACAAAAATGTGTCTATCAGTTTAGTTGGGGGCCTTATACTCCTTTGTAAAGATGGTTTTAATTTCAAAGTTGTGAATGCAGAATCTTGGATCATTAATTGTCTAATGCAGGATAATCCTTCAAAACCAGAATGGGTTCTTACTTTTATGTATGACTCGTCATATCATAATAACAAGGAAAACAATGGAACTACATCAACAGTTTAAGCCAAAACATCAAGCAACCATGGGTAATCATTGGTGACTTAAATTTGGTTTTCAAGAATGAAGATAAAATTAACTTCAACAACAACATAGCACATACTTCTCGTATTTCAAATTCAGCTGCTACTTCTTCTCTAGATGCTCCTTATGTTAATCTCATTCATGATGTTGGTTTAGAATATTTTGGTTATTCTGGGAGGTCCTTTACTTGGTCCAGTAATGCTCATGGAACTGGTGTTAGACGTTCAAGGTTGGATAGATCCTTAGTTAATGGAGATTGGATCATTCATTTCCCTGATTCAAAACTTATTCATTTGTCGCAACTAGGTTTGGACCATTGTCTAATTATGCTTGATTCTTCTTCATGTAATGGTAACAATAAAAGAAATTGGAAGTATTTCCAATGTTATGAGAAGGATGATTCACTCAAATATGAAGTTGTTGCTGTCTAGAGTCTGCAAATAAATGGTTCTCATGTTTTTCAACTATCTCAGCACCTAATCACTACACGGAAATTTATTTCAAGATGGAACTAGGAAAAGTTTGGATATATTCAGAGTAACATCTTTCTCCTTCATCAACAATTGGAAGCCATTCAAACAGAAGAACCAAGTAATGAAAATCACCAACAAATATTACAAGTTGAGAATCAAATAGAGCACTGGCATCAAGTCCAGAATGATTTTTGGGGACAAAAGGCAAGAGATGAGTACTATCTTCAAATGGATAGGAATACTAAATACCGTCATGCGAACGCGAATAGAAGACGTTCAAGAGATAATATTGCATCTTTAAAAGATGATAATGGTAATTGGTGTACTATAAGGGAGGATCTAGAATCATTACTTGTTGGCCATTATAGTGCTCTACATACTTCTTCCTCACCCGCCAAGAATGATGATATTCTGCAATGCATACCACAGGTGATTACTGACGAGGATAACTTGGAGTTAATGAAAATACCTGAAAGAGAAGAAATTATGAAGGTTTTTAAAAACATGAAGCCTTGGAAAGCACTAGGGACGGATGGCTTTCCTCCTGGATTTTTTCAATCTCACTGGGACATTGTAGGTACAGAAGTAGTGGAAATGGTAAGGCAATTTTTCAGCTCGGGATTTATACTCAAAAGCTTAAACGCCACTAATGTCACTCTCATCCCAAAGACAAAAAATAAATAATTTCCAGCTGATTTGCGTCCCATAGCTCTGTGCAACACATCATACAAGATAATATCCAATATTTTAGCCTCCAGAATGAAGAAACTAATGAGGAAAATCATTTCCCCATTACAAGCAGCTTATGTGCCAGGTCGTCAAATCTCAGACAATATACACTTGGCACAAGAGTTTGTTCACACAATGAACAATAAGAAGGAGATATTTAAGCATCTAGCCCTAAAGCTAGACATGTCAAAAGCCTTTGATAGGCTCGAATGAGTTTTTCTTATGGATGTTATGTTGAAGATGGGTTTCAGTCAAGACTGGTGTAACTTAATTATGCAGTACATAAGCACTACAAAAATTTCCATTATGTTAAATGGAGCGCCATGTAAAGCTTATCAACCAACAAGGGGAATAAGGCAAGGTGATCCGTTATCACCTTACCTGTTTATCATTGTTATGGAGGCATTTTCGAGACAACTTCTTCATGCCTAACAGAATAACAATATACAAGGTATAAAAATAGCCCCTAGTGCTTCCTTAATCTCCTATCTATTTTTTGCTGACGACTGCCTCTTGTTCATACAAGCTGATCTCCACAACGTCAGTAATCTGTTGAAAGTTATTGAAGACTTTGGTGCTGCTTCAGGACAGGCAGTTAACTTCAATAAATCTAGTGTTTACTACAGTGCTAATGTGCCACAGAGATTTTGCAGGATACTCACAAGAAGATCGAAAGTCCCAAGGATGAATCCCAGTGAAAGATATTTGGGTATGCCCTTACTTATTATAAAGAAAAGAATTAAGTGTTTCTCAAAACTGGTGGATAGAGTCAAAGGAAGATTATCTCAATGGAATGGTGAATCAATGTCTCAGTGCTCTAAATCGTTAATGGTCAAGACCGTCACCAATACAATACCAATGTACTCAATGAGCTGCCTGCAATTACCAGTTGCAACTATTAAACAGATTGATTCAGTTGAGCGTGACTTCTGATGGGGTATTAAGGACAAAAAGGGAACTTATATTACTTCCTGGAAAAGATTAGCGTTACATAAAAACTTAGGAGGGGCAAGGTTTCAGAAATCTGAAAATTCTTAACCAAGCACTCCTTGTCAGAGAAGCCTGGCGAATATGCATGAACTCAGAAGAACAATGAGTTAAAGCCATACAAGCCAAGTATTTTACATGTACCAGCATCCTGCATGCCAGTCCAAAGCCGAATAGCTCATGGGTGTGGAATGGAGTGATGAAGCAAATTCCCTTCATCAAGGAAAACAGCATGTGGAGATTGGGAAGAGGTAACAAAATCAAAATATGGTTGGATAATTGGGTAATAGGTCTTAATACTCCTCCAGTTCCAAAACAAGGTGTTGATGACAGTGACGATTATATTTGGGTGGAAGATTTAATGCTTCAAGGAGAAAGAGTGTGGAATACTTCTGTCATCAATCATCTCTTCGATTCAGATACTGCACAGTTCATTATACATATGAGAATTCCCGCAGCTGCAGATGATAAGCTAGTCTGGAATTTAACAAGGAATGGAGCTTTCACTCTTAAATCGGCTTACAACAAATTGCATTCTTAAAGTTTGGGAGACATACAGTTTCTACAATAATTCCTGACACAGAAATCAGTTGGAAGGAATTTTGGAAGCTGCAGACCTGGCCAAGAGTAAAACACTTCTGGTGGAAGTGTTTGGCAGATATTCTCCCCACCAAAGAGAGATTGTCTAGAAACTGTGGTTACATAAACCGTGCCTGCCCGTTCTGCGACCAGTTTGATGAAACCATATTGCATGTTTTGTTCCATTTTCAAGATCAGCATGGATGAATATCCCTGGTGGTTCTACAATCATCTCAGGAAATCATGAAAGTGCAGCTGAGATTTTCGAAAACTGGATAACGCTAGACAAACAACAGGAGCTGCAAGAAGGTTGGCTCAACTTGGCTATGATAGTCTCTCGGATTATTTGGAATGAACGGTGTGAAGTCCATTTCCAAAACAAAAAAGCAGATGCAAAGGCTGTTAGTAACAAATCTATCAGTTTTGCATGCTTCATCAACAAACTGAATCTAAAACAAGAGCAGACTGGACAGATAGGGCGCCAAAATATTTTACCCAAACCACATTGGAAACCACCTGCATATCCATCCATTCTTTATGATTATTTGTGATGCTTCATATGATATAAACTCTGGACTGACAGGTATTGCTCTTATTCTTCGTGATTATGCAGGAAAATGGTGGGGGAGCGCTTCAAAATACTATGCAAGAGTAAAAGATTCGGAACAAGCAGAATGCCTAGCTTTTCTTGAAGCTGTGAATTGGAGCAAGGAGCTGCAACATACTCATGTAGTCATTCAAACTGATCTGCAAGGGATTGCCGGCTTCATTAACAACTCAGCACCGGCGATAGCTTGGGAAAATGAGGCTATTCTAATAGATGCCGTTGATTTACTAAAAACTATCCCATATGGGGAATGTCAATTTGTTCCTAGATATTGTAATAAACCTGCTGATAGTCTAGCTAAATACTGCAGGAAATATGGAGTCACTAGAGTCTGGCTGGATAAGCCTCCTAGTAGTATTGAGAGTCATCTTTTGCAAGATTTACAAAACATTGTTATTGGTTCTAGTTAATAAAATTTCATCTTTGGCATCAAAAAAAAGATCACAGAGCATTTTTATATTGAAAAAGGGGATCAGGGAGGTTACCTTGCCGGCAGTGCTGTCGAGTATCATATGCGGAACTAGGTCGTGGCAAGTAACTTCTCCGCTGGATCCCCCGGTAATCAAACCTATGTTCAGATAACGTTGTGTTTTATGCTTTGTCTGGAAATAAAAAGTGGATTTTTTCTTCTTCCTCTCTAGAATTCTGTTTCCATGGCTCGTTAATATGGAATGTTATGGGAAGGAATGGTGTACGTTTAATATCGGTACAGCTTGTTCAAATTGTACCACTATGGCCCTACTTGATGCCGCTGGTGTTGTTGCAATACAAGATATATAAAAAAAAAAAAAAACTGAAGTAACATAATGCAAGAAAATATGGAACTAGCAACAAGAAACTAAATGAAAAGTTACCAGGTTCAGCTGCAGTAGACCAACGTATCCATGAGTATGGATTATCATGAGGCGCAAGCAAAGTGTCAGTAGAGAAACCACGTGACGAAGTTATTCACCTCTTCAAGTTTGCCATCTAAAGCTTCATCTTCTTCTTCTGTCGAAAAGAACCATTGGTTTCTTCTTGATATTGACCCACATAAGTACCCGATTCAAGGGAAACAAAGCTACCAACAAAAGTCCATAAAGTGGAATGATATTACTTGGGATCTTCCTAATGGCGGTTTTTTCATGCTTTGGATTATAGAAAAGCAACTCAGTTTGATTTTTCTGTAAACTGATATCACCGTTATTGTAACATCGTAATGGCCTCACGAATGTGGAAACAATAAATGTGAGTTCAGTAATGGCGAATAGCTTGGTCCAAGATTCTCTAACTCCGAACTCTTTCATCACCCACACATCAGTTCTAAGCCGTCCTCTTTGAGTTAGAGTAACAATGTTGGATATTTTCAAGGTTTGCGGCTACGCAGAGTTATACGGTGATGGACCTGGAGTTGAACACTGGAAAGCAGTTTCAAGAGTTTTGGCTTACTTGAAAGGAACCATTGACTATGGTTTGCATTATAACGGCTATCCCGATGTATTAGAAGGATACAGTGATGCTACCTGGAACAATGTAGAATCCAAATCCAAGTCGACTGGTGGATGGATATTTACATTAGGAGGTGCTGCTGTGTCTTGGAGTTCCAAGAAGCAGACCTGCATTTCTGACTCAACAATGTTGTCAGAATTGATAGCGTTAACTGATGCATGTAAGGAGGCGGAATGGCTTAGAAACTTACTTGTTGAAATCCCATTTTGGAAGAAGCCATGTCAAGCGGTCTTGATTAATTGTGATAATCAAGCAACTATTTATAATGTCTCTAACAAGACTTATAATGGAAAGTCAAGACATGCAAGTCTTAGACATCAAATGGTAAGAAAAATACTCGAAAGAGGAGTAGTTGTAGTAAACTATATTGAAACAAGTAAGAACTTGGCAGACCCATTAACAAAAAGTCTACCAAAGGCAGTGGTTTCAATAAAGTGTAATGAAATGGAACTAAGGTCTGTGAATGAAGTTTGATCGCCCATAGCAGAAACCCAACCTATGTTTTGGAAAGGATAAACAAGGTTCAATGTGGTACCAACAAGTTATGGAGGTGATTATGGAGCACTAATACAAAACTTCCCATTTCTAATTAGTGCATGTTTTCTGCAAGAAAACAGGATGGATGAAAATACTTAATAAGTCTAACTTTTATCACAAGGTGTCTCGCAGAAATACTTTCGAGACTTACCTATATGAGTATGGAAATCAGGTCGTTTCCTAAGAGAAGAAGACCGTTCACTAAAGAAGACTCATGAATCCAGGATTTAAGCACATCGCCATTAATGTGCGAGCTACATAACACACTATTCTCAGAAATCAATATGTGTTGAAATTCCGGTTTTATCATTAGGGGTACTTGGTTCAAGACTAGTTTCACCACTGAACCTCGATAAGGCTTTGAATTTCTTACACTAAGTGAAGGTTCAAATCCAAAAGATACCTATCATTTATGTATTGGTTTCAGCGATGATGCTTATTTCCCAAACTAAGCGTGAACTACGTTGGCTTGATCCCACTCGGATATGTAGGCAGTCACTTTAGTGATGCAGCCACTCTGATTTAATTTTTTTTTTTTACTTTGTGTTTTTATCATTTTTGAAAATAGAGGGAGAATGTTGGATATTTTCAAGGTTTGCCGCTACTTTGTAAAACCTAGAAGTTTCCATTCAAAATTGAACAGACGCGTCTCTTCCCATAAGCCACCATTAATGGCTTTTGGAAGCGTCTATTGGCGATGAAACGACACTACCAACAGGCATGAATATCACTATAAGTAGCGAAGATGTTCTCCCATTCCAACACATCAAAACCAATCTGTTTTCTTCTTCTCCAAAAAGCATCATCAGAACCTTATACAGTGTGTTTCTTGGTCGGGTCAAGGAAATACAATCCTTGAATTCGATTACGGTGTTAGGGCTTCATTGAATCCTGAAGGCATAATTCGAGAGACGGTTTGTACTCGCCAAATTTATTGGGAAAGGTCAAATTATTGTCTAAAAGAATCGAAAGAGCCTTGAAGTCAGGAGTATACCATTTTCTGTTTCTGTTTTCATCCTCTTGTTTAACCCAAAATTTCCAACAAACAATACAAAGATATCCTTCCAAATAATCCAATCCTATATTAACTTCGTCATGCAAACGTTTTGGTTTTGGCACTTCCTGGATCACATTCTCTTCGCCGATATCAAATGAAAGAATTACTTTCACTTTTGAATATGTTCTTGTTGCTGTCCTGTGAAACGCTCTATTAACAAAAACTCCAGGTTGTCCCTGAATTAAGTTAAAACAATCGATGCGCCGAACCCATCTCCATGAATTCGATCCTAATGTAAAAACCATGAGTTCGGTATACCTATCATATACTAATTCAATTCTAAGTAACTTGTAATCATCGATAATGCAATCGTAAGCAAACCCATACCTAACAGTAACAGACTGTCTCATCTGTTTCAAAAAAGGAATTAGGTCTGCTGTTGAATCACTTATATCCTCATATGGCTTTGGTATTTCTTTATACTCTCCGGTACAAGGGTTCCAAAGAAGTAAAATGGAATCTTTCAAATAACTAAACAAAGATAAGCAAATTAACCCATTGCATGTACCTTCAATTCTAACATGGTGATAACCTGCATGTTTCAAAGGGTATTCTACTTCTACTGCTGCATCAGGCAATGATAATTGCGATGAAGAATCATCCCGAATAGAGCAGATTTTGTTGAAGTCATTAATCAGAAAACTAGTATTGTTCTTGTTTTCAATAGCATGATGATTAAGATTAAGATGCATGTTAATAAACTTAGGGTTTTTGAATAAATTAAGCCAAGTCTTGCATACACACCTGGATCGTACTATATATACACTTAGCTGGTAACCTAAAGAATATATCGAAGATGATTTCTTCAAGGAGATACGATGACATTGTTGCTTACAGTTGGTTTGTAATTTGAGACAGAGTTCCGGTTCTCGTAAGGGGGAGAAAAGGTAAAAATTAGTCGGGAACGATGAAGAGCTTAGGGTTTTATCAAAAGCCGGTGGATATTTCCGATTATAAAGTAAAACATCTATAAAATAATAGGTCTTGGACCACCCAAATCCCACTATTTTAAAGAGATATTACTTAATTCATAAAATAATAATTTATTATTTTATAATGTGGAAAGGATGTTTGTGGGGATGTCACAGGTGTCTCGCACTTCACAGGTGAAGGAATTCGCTCTTTCGTCTCTGGAAAAGCCTTAGCTAATGCGGTCTCTCGAAAACACGCTAAGTACTTGGACAAGTGTGTTTTACATGGCCATGGTTTGGGTGTGCTAGCTTTCACTACTTTAGGAGAATTGGGTGAGGATACTTTGTGTTTTTTCAAGTGTTTGAAAAATTATTTAGTTAGTAATGACACTAGTAGTGGTATTGGTAGTTTTATTTTTCATAAATTAGGCATTTCTATCCAGAAAGGTGTTGGAACCCATTTTGTTGCTAGGTTACCAACCAAAAGCTTTGTATAATAAATGGATATTATCAACAAATAATAATATATTAATTTAAAGAATAATTCTTAATTTTAAAAAAATTTTAGAAAAAAAGAGAATTTCAATATTAAAAATATAAAAATAAAGTATTTTAGGATAAATACCGGAAAAAATTTTAAAAGTAGAAAATATAAAGAAAGATAAAAAAAAACATTAACAAAAATACTTTTAAAACGGCGTGGATTTGTTTTTAAGGTGCACTACGAACTATTAAGGATGAAATACAACTTGATTTGAACTTCAGAGAAAAAACAAACCAACATTGAATCATATTTTGAGAAAATTTAATGTGTATGAAAATTATTTTTATTTTCTAATGGAATTATTATTTTATATAATATTTGGGACCTATTAATGTTTAAGGCGAATTTTGGAAATGTATTATATTATAATACATTTATCGAATTTATTATTTTAGCACTAAGGACCTTAGTCGGGACTGAATTTTTTTATTATTTTAGCGAGACTATTATATTATTGAGTATTATTTTAAATTTTTTTTACTGTATATCCTTTTGTTCCGAGTGTTTCGGCCGGCGTATTAAGGCTGTATGCCTCACCTCAACGTGTTCACTTGAATTTCTCAAATTCTGTGCTTAATACTTGGGACTCAATCTTCATGTAATATATAGTTTTCCTTTTTCTTTCACCTACTGATAGAAACTTTGTACATTCTTCTTCTTAATACAACTTCTCTTTTCATCAAAAAATAAAAAAGAAAAAAAAAAAGAAAAAGAAAAAGGCTGTATCATGTATGCCTGTCTTTTTTGTAAAGCTAAGTTTTTTCTTTTCGTATATGCGACACTTAATAATGAGTAGTGGGTACTGCATGTAGAGATCGAGTATTCACATGGGCCAATTACAGATGTATGGCCAAGCACGGTCGCTGATGAAGGACATATTACATATAACAAGTGACTACTTCGGATATGATCAGTCGAGCCGTTGAGGTGAGGAATGTAGAATTCACGTGGGCAGAATGGGCAAGGACAGTATTAACATCTTCCTTTTAGTTAGCTTTAGATTCTTCCGGAGATTTATGGCAGTCCAAGTGAAGGGAACAGCCGGATACACGGAAGTTGGTGCATAGTATTAGTGCTGCTTGAATGGCACTGTAGAAATCCAGTGGCCCAGTTTGAAAAGACACTGCAATAAAAAGGGTCTTTGTTGACTTCAAAGTATATGTACTTAAATGTCTATGCCTTAGAAAAATCCCAAGGGATAGACACATCCCCGGTTGGATCACACCGTGTGTATCGTGTGAGAGCGAGAAAGTGGTTCCTGGCCCGGAAGTTTAGCAGGGGATAGGTTTAGTGTGGGTCCCATCCCCACACTCTCACTTCTTTTTCACGAGACAACCCGGGGAACTAACCCGCGGGATATAAATCATTCTCGTAGAGAAATTCCACTTATATCTTTCTTTTGTTTGAGGAGAAAGGTTAATGTATTAAGAAAAGAAAAAAAAAAAACATACAACGAAAAGTAAAAACAAAGGTCCAAAGAGACAAAGATAAGAAAACAGAAGCAATGAGAAGTCACTTCTTCTTTGCCGACTTTCTGAGACCCCTATCAAGCTTTTCATTTTTAGGCTCTTCCTTCCGGCCTAGTTTTTCCAGCTCCCTTTCCTTCCTAGATTTCCTTCCACTTATATTGTTATTACTTTGAGTCAAAGAGTAGGCTTAATTTCAATGGTGCTTTGTTCAGACACTGACATTACGACTCGCATCCAAATTTGTAAAGTCCCGTATGACTATGATGGAGTAACATACAGATCCTCTAGTTAGCTAAAGTACATCCTTAACGCAGCCAACCCTCCCTGAGTCTCTTTTGTGTGATATGCCACTGACAATTTAAAATAAAAAACGAGACAGAACAGATAAGAGTGGTAAAAGCAGAGCATGCGGAACAAAATCTCATATCTTGCTGAAGAAAAAACAGTGTCGTCTCTGTTTTTTTTTTTTTTTTGATCGGAAAACTTGGAAAATTTGATAAAAGGCTCACCGGAAGTAAGCAAGAAATAGCTCAAAGAGCTTACAAACCCAACTGCCTGACAAGAGTCGAAACAGGAAACCCAAAAACAAAAAAGAACACAAACTAAATTACGAAGAAACTGTCCCAACTACCCATTACAATGTCTAGACTAAACCCCTTTAATTCATCTGCATTTCTCTTCCAAAGATAGACTTGGATTTTAACTTGCTCAATAATCTTTTGAATATCTGCATTTCTGCCGTCAAAATTTATTTTATTCCTACAGTTCCAAATGGACCAACAAGTGTCGTTTCTGTTTACATAGCTACAATTCCAGTTCTCTAATTTGTTCTATCTACTCTTGATAAGAAGAAGAAATCTTACAATTATGATAAATATGTTGTTGTACACGAAAGGAGAACGTCATGAGATTTTTACATTTGAGTAGTGGTACTGGTAGGGTGCAGTGCCGGACTGCATGCTCTTTTTCCTAACTAAGTGAGAAGGAATTGGATGTAGGGTAATTAACACTAACGATCGTTGAGAATGGGATGCCCTGATTGACACTTTTCGTTCTCGGATTCGGTTCCATATAATGGGTTTCCATGAAAAGATCCAGTCACACTTGCGAAACTATGAACAAGCATCCAATCTTCAACTAAGATTATATCTGTCAGATCTAGGAAGTGAAATCTCCCAATCGTTCCTGCTCAGTTTTCTCATTTCCGCGCCAATATTTTTTTTCTTTTTTCTTTTTCCGATAGGCAAAAGTAAATGTTTCATAGAAGGCCTACCAGGGGTAAGCGAATAAAGGCTCAAAAGAGCTTACAGACCCAATAACTCGGAGCTCAAAAAGAGTCGCAAGAAAAAGACAGGCCATTCGGTCACTGTTCGCGCCAATATAATTCGTGAAAACCGCAACCACTGTTCCATCACTCCTAAGTGAGGCTCGTATCTTGATCATAGCAATCCTACTGCATTGTTAGTTCCAATTGATATATTCCCCAAAATAGCTAGAGCGAGAAATCTATTACTGTATGAATTTGGTAACCATTTCATGTCCAAAAGTCTAGCTTGAATATATATATATATTGCTTTGTTCCACGTTCCACAAAATTCGTCCAGTTGTGTGTCGTGAGCTGGTGTTGTTGTTTATAAAATATGAATAGATTCAAGTATTAAAACTAGAGATTCGACAATATCATGCAAAAAAATATGTAACTGGCAAAAAGAAAATGAAAAATTTATCAAGTTCGGTCTTAGTAGATCCGACGCATGCATGAGTAAGGTTTACTCATCGGGCGCAAAGTATCATTCTAAAAGAAGAAAAAAAAAACAAGCACACACACATTGTTTACCTCCTCAAGTTATTTTGAGCTTCTTCTTCCTTTGTTGAAAAGATTCCTTTGTTTCTTCTTGATCTTGACCTACATAACTACCCGAGTTAAGCGAAACTAAGCTACCAACATAACTCCATAAAGTGGAATGATACTTTGTTTGACGACGGATCTTCCCAATGGTGGTTTTTTCATGCTTTGGATTATAGAAAAGTAACTCAGTTTGATTTTTGTCCAAAATAATAAAGATCGACAGAGTGAGAGCTCTTTCTTGATTCTATGGGTGGTGGTGCATGGCCGTTCTTAGTTGGTGGAGCGATTTGTCTGGTTAATTCCGTTAACGAACGAGACCTCAGCATGCTAACTAGCTATGCGGAGGATTCCCTCCGCGTCCAGCTTCTTAGAGGGACTTTGGCCGTTTAGGCCACGGAAGTTTGAGGCAATAACAGGTCTGTGATGCGCTTAGATGTTCTGGGCCTTACGCGCGCTACACTGATGTATTCAACGAGTATATATCCTTGGCCGACAGGCCCGGGTAATCTTCGAAAATTTCATCGTGATGGGGATAGATCATTACAATGGACCCTATCCAAAGGTAATCTAACAACCATACTCGATTATCCAACAATGTTGAGCGTTAAAACCGTTGTGATTTAGCATCTGGCAATGGTGGACAACCGTATTCCGTATCCATGGATTCTTGTTCATGTGTACGGGCCATTCACCAGGGTCCACTTTGAAGACGGTCATACTCTCAGCATGCGAACTTGTTACACAACCAGTTGGCAGACTTGCTCTGTCTTCTGGACAGGGATAAAGTGAGAATGCTACTTTAATGGCCGTGAATACGTAAACCCAACTAGAGCGGCGTTCTCGCTCCCTGTTCATCACAACACGACACGGGATGTGTTAATGAATTACTCCTTTGGGTAAGTTGCGTCTATGCCAGCAGACAGCCGGTGTAAAAACTTTAGCCGCATCTCTGGAGATAAGATCGTTACGCGGTTTATCTCTGCTCGACCCGATACTTGCTACTGGAAAAAAGCTTTGGTTCTTGGTTCTATATATATATATGCGACACTTTTTTTTGTTATCATGCAGTGGAGCTCTAGTTTTAGAGCGTGGTTTGCAATTTGGTGATGGGTTCCTTTCATGTAATATGGAAGTTTGTATGGGGGTGTGTTATCTTGTGGGCTTATCTTTGTGTGAGGGTTGTGCACAACTGAATTTTATGCACGATTTCTTTATTTTATTATATAACAAGTTCTGTAAGCCCGTGCAAATGCCCGGGCTAGTTCATCAACGGACGCAAAACATATAGCTTATAAAATTCATATGAGTTGACAAATTACCAACAAAACTGCATTTTTTACATAAAAGTTTCAGACCACCAACATAAGCTACCATGTCAGCGAAAACTTAACGAATGCACATTTTAATTCATAATCCATCAATTCAACATAGAACTATGTTATAGAAACACCTTAACGAATACACATTTTCATGATACATACCACTATTCTGAACTTCTGATACTTTTAAATCCTTGATAGCAATGAACTTTGTGGATTTAATGCATCCTAAAGTCGAAGGGTGCTCGAAGATACCAAAGTTTTTGCAGATGATCTAGAGGGAACAGAGTTAAACGGCCAACCCTGCCCAGAAATGACTGAAGCTTCTTATGCTTCAGACTTGAAACTGGAGGAACTAACTCTTCGTCGATTCACCAAATCTTTTCCTTCCCTCAATCACTCTCACTCCTACTTTACAAATAGAACCATCACCAAAACTCCACAAATGATAGTGCGAGTCTCCCCACTTTCTTATTACAGTATCCATCCGTCTTACTAATCATACTTTCTTCATCAGGGACATGTTTTGAAGTGTTGATTCTCATTCCTTTATGCAATGCACATCTTTTCCTTTCCTGGACTGGGATTTCGATCTGGCAATAGTCAAACAACAAATAATTCTCTTCCCTTCATGTTCTTGACATCTCTTCCTTCCTCGAACAGGTTTCACACTTCTTTATTTTTTAAGACTCTTCGTAGCAGAACGGGGGTGAAATGTTAACGTAATACTGTTATTCACCAACTGTCTAAGAAGATATTTCTTTTGTTAAGTAAAAAAATACCGTGTATCTTATCGTATTGTTGGGTAACCAACTAAAGTATCTTTTCACTACAAAACAAGTGGTTTCTAGGGACGGTCATTTTTTCAAAACCGTCCCTAAAGATGGTTATTTGGGACGTTCATGGTCTGACCGTCCCTATAGATCACGGGATAATTAATTTAAGGCTATTTTTAGGCCGTCCCTAAAAGAAAGTATGACAAAAAAGTATTAGTGACGGTAGAATGGGGGACGGACACAGAACCGTCACAAATGCTTTTTGGGACGGTTTTAGGGCTTCTTGGGACGCTTTTTGGCCGTGCCAAGAGGCCTTCTATTTTGTTAAAAATTTGTTAAGGCGTACGCCGCGTACCATCTGCCAAATCGCTTTTTCCATCATGCCCATCGGTATTGCTGCAAAATCTGCACCTCAAACAAAATCTCATGCTAGTCTCTACTTGCCACTTTTATGCGCGGGTAGTAAAGCCAACATCATCAGGATCCAAAAAAAGTACCTAGCCAAAAATTTACTGCGCAGCATTCAACTCCCATTAATCCATAAGGTGAGAACCTACAAAAGAAAACCCATACATACCTCTACTTTGAAGTGTTTAAGAATTTTTTTTTCTTTCCATCCCACAAAATGTTGATATTCTACCGGTTAGGCAGTACAAAACTTGATCGAGCAAATGACATGTTAAACGTAAGCCTGAACAGAGGTGAGAACCGACGAAAGAAAACCCATAACATACCTCTAAATTAAAGTCTTTATTAAGAAGTTGCTTTTTTCCATCCCACAAAATGTTGATATCCTCCCGATTAAGCAGTACAAAATTTGAACGAACATGTTAAACATAAGCCTAAACAGCATTTCCATATGCGACGCGTACAAATATATCGCCATCCAAATAGATGCATTCAAGAAATACATCACCTTTAACATGGAAACCAATAAAGTGCCTGTAAAGATGAACGTACAATTGGTTGGTCTGTTTACTTATAAGTGATGCATAAGAAGTGATGTATCATGGATTATCATTTACGAATTATCATAAGAAGTGATGCATAAGAAGTGCCTGTAAACATGGAAATTTATATAAGTGAAATGCATAAGAAACTATGAATTATCATTTATGATTCGATTTTGTATTAATACAGTTGGTATGATGGAGCATGTTTCATCTTTGCGGTGTTAAAGAAACCAAAGCCTTAGAAAAGCCAAGAAAAAGATTGACAATTAAAAAAAAAAATCAGATCTATTCTTACGCTTGTAATTTATTTGCTGTTCCTCTGTTTCATGACCAAACCTTATAAACATTTTTCCACGTTTTCACTTTCACATATCCTTTTCCTTTCAGTTAAAAAAGAAAAAAAAATCATAAACCTTGTCACTCGTTGAATGTCCCACAAATTTCCCACAACTAATTTCAAAGTAAACAACAGCAAACAACCAATATAACATTAGGTTTCACGATGGCAAAACTAAAATAGATACAGTTAGATTCCTACCATTTTGATTGCACAGTTAATGGAAGAGGAAGATGATAAGTCGTTTCGTGTCGATAGAGCCAGAAACACTGGTACCTTCAGGAGAGAAAAAAAAGGGTTTGCTGCATGGAATTAATTTGATTCGAATGCTCTTTGTTCGACATTATGCCACTGAAGAGTCGTGTCGACAGAGCCAGAAGGCGTGCAGGGAAACTATCTTCCTGAATCTTTTCGTAGTAACAACTATTGGTCAACTAACCAAAGGACGCGTCTATTCGGTAAAAACTGATGCGGACGTGGCTTCCTTGTTTGCGAGAAAATATTTAGGTTGTTGTGGTTCCGCCACGTCAGCCTAAAAAGAAGAATTGATATATTAAATCAATTATATAAGGTGTCAATAGTCTTGAACAAATTCAAAATAACCTATACTTAATTGAAGCAGTTTAAAATAAATGTCAATATGGTTTAATAAAAGTGGACATGTACAATGATTAAGTATATTGTAATGTAATATTTAAAGGAAAAAAATATTTTGATGTAAAAGGAGCAGTTCAATAATAAGTTGTTCATTTGGCATAATAATAATGGCTGGACCGGCAATCTTTAATAATTCCATATTTCCAACTAAACTTGGGAACATTTGTTTTTACTGGACAAATATATGCGCCAGTTGTGTTGGATATTTACAAAGAATATGCTATGATGGGTTCAGGGCTGTGATCGACATGATAGGTTAGGTTGCGAGGGTCAAGGGGGCATCGGTCCATAACAGAGTGTGAGACAACATTTCGTTGAGATTTTTATTATTTTAATATGAAAACATGCATAATTCAGATTCAGTAGTTGAAATTTAGATGGATGCGTCTCAACCAATACCGATAGTCACCACTAATGATGTCTCTTGAAAGGTATTGTTTAATGATGAACAGACATCTCAAAAAGATATGAACTACGTCTCTCTTGGAAACACAACAAATATTATTGTTTTCTTGTTCTCCAATATATAGCATTATGATCAAAATCTTAAAAAACTTGTTCTTGGTCGGGTCAAGGATGTACAAGCCCTGAATTCGATTACGGTGTTAGGACATTATTGAATCCTGAATGCATAATTCGAGCCATGACATGTTATATTCGCCAATTAATTGGAAAATGTCGAATTATTGTCTAAAAACATCGAAAGATCTTTGAAGTCAAAGGTACATCGTTCTTCTGTTTGTTTTCATCCTCTAGTTTTTCCAACAAGTTTTTGGTTTCTAGGTTTGGCTATGATTATTTATAACCTATGACCATTAACCCGGTTTTGATCTAATTAGGTTTCTAGGTAAACTATCAGTATTTAGCTTTGACTAAACCCGAATGATTTGATTGAATCTTCGAAAAATGTAGCTTATTATTCGTATCACTTAATCTTTTTCCTTAGAGGACATTTGGATACATTTCGGGAAGTAATTGTTCGACTAAATTAGGTCGAATAAATTCAAAAAATAGTTGGACCAAAATTCCAATACAACTTCTAGACACAATTATCTTGTAAAGCTAGTCGCGTTGTTCGGGGCCAGACACAATTTTATTCATATTCGGAAAAGGATTTAGGGGATCATCTAAATCAAGATTTCCTACAATCCTCCATATGAATAAAACATATACAGAAATTTAGAAATTTTTTAACTTTAAACTTATACTTTAATGTAAACACTTGAGAGTTTGTGCTCGGAACCTCACTTCATCGGGAAAGAAAACTTTTGGCTTTGAATCTTCCTTAGTGTATACCTCACCGGACTTACTAGTTGTTCAGTGAACGCGATGTCTTGTACTTCTCAACTTTATAATGTAAGTCGATAAAACATATATCACATAGCTTATCTCCTTACTTCATTGGTTGTCGATTGTATTCATTTTGTCCCTGAACAATCTTGGAACTAACAAGTGCTTTTAGAGTATCATAGATTTATAGTTACCAAGGAAGCGGCCTCACTTCACACACTTACAGATGATCTTTATTTTAATGTATCATGTCATACTTTTCTTAGTTTGACTAAGATATATGAATCATTAAGAGAAGAATTCTCAACTTCTCACTCGTCAGGTGACACTGGCGGGTATTTTACAAGTTGGTTAAGTTACCGTTATAGCTTCCTGTATATTTTTAGGCAATAGTCACATTTTCCTCGATGATGCAGTTACTAGTTCTCTAGATAATCCATTCATAATTGGATCCTCTATATTATCCCTGAACCTTATATAACTCATTGTTACTATTCCAATAGAGGGCACTTGCTTAATAGTTTCATGTCTTTGATGAATGTGTCGAGCCTTACCATTATATATTTTACTATGAGATTTCTCTATAACCGCTTGATTATCGCAATCCATTTTTAGTTTTGAAACGTGTATATGTCATATTGGTATATCTTTTAGGAAATTCTGACGAGGAATAAGTATATAAATAACCCAAACATTTTTTTTTAAAAGCCTTTAACCACTAACCTAGCTTTATACTTATCTATAGTTCCATCTGGTTTTAGTTTCTGTTTGAAAAGCCATTCTCAACACAAAGGTTGAATACAAGGAGCTAAATCAGTCATTTCAAAATTGTGGTTTTGAATGATGGAGTCTATTTCACTATCAACTGCCTCCTTCCAAAATGGTGCTTCTGGAGTTGACATTGTTGTTGCAAATGTTTGAGGCTCATCTACTAACATAAAGTTACAAAGTCAAAACCAAAATTTTTTGAAACTTTATTCCTCTTGCTTCTGCGCGACTTATTAACAACCTTTTCGGCTTGTTGTGCAGGATATTGCTAAGTAACACAATTTCGAACGATTGTTATGCCTGGTTTACTTGGAAACATAATTTCGAAGAAAACTGTATCCCTCAATTATAAAATCATGTTTACATGGATGTCTCCGATGTCAGAATTTTGAACCTCAAATCCGTAGGAACTAATATATTCAATGTAACCCATAAATATGCAGTCCACTGTTTTTGGTCATAACTTTTTTTTAAGGAAATGACATTGCAACTTTCTCCAAGCACCCCGACACTTTGATATATTTATAAGAAGGTTGCCTTTCCTTCCATAACTATTAGGGATCTTTCCCTTCTTCTTGTGAGGGCACTTATTGAGGATGTAATTTGTAATAAGTATATCCCCCCACCCCACCCACGCACACACAAGCTCTCGGGTTCTCCTGAATTTCTCAAAAAAGAGCATTCGTCATATCATTTAATGTCCTATTCTTGCGTTCCGTAATGCCATTGGATTGAGGAGAATATGGTGGTGTTACCCGATGAATGATTCTACTCTTTTCACAAAGTTCCTTAGGAGGACTCACGTGTTCGCCACTTCTATCATTCTTGACCATCTCAAATTTTTTTAACTAAGTTGATTCTCAACTTCATTTTTATAAAGTTGGAACTTTTCAAGAGCTTCATATCTACTTCTCATCAAGTAAATTTGAAAATACCTTGTGTCGTCATCGACAAAAGTCAAAACATACTTCTTCCAATGTGTAACAAATCCAAAGGTTCTGTATTTCTTTGAACTGTAAGATATGAAAGTCTTGCAAACTTAGACTCAGGTTCCACATCTCTTTGTGAAGTCTATGTAACCACCTACGTTTCATATTTGTCAATTTCTTAAGAGAACTATAATTAACATGAGCTAATATTTCATGCTAAATTAATGTATCTAGTTTTTTTCATGTATACAGAAGAAATATTTCCATTTCCTTCTGGCATAATTATCGTTGCATGTGCCTTAAAGAGTCCTTCACTAAGGTAACCCTTTCCTAAGATTTTTTTGTTGAAGTAACAAAGTTATTTGAAACTAAGTCAATCATGAAACCATGTTTCACTAGTAAACCCCTAGAAATTTTATTTTTGCGAATGTCCGGAACATGTAGCACTTCTATTAAAGTAATTTTATTACCCAAGGTAAACTTAAATATTTCATTTCCCTTGCCTTGAACTATTAAAATCGTGGAATTACCCGTGTACAGAGGTTCACCAATATTAATGGTTCCATAAGTAGAAAATATAGATCGATCCAAACATACATGTCGACTTGCTCCGTTATCAACCCACCAATCATTTACTATATTAACTTCTGACACGACAGAAATTGTAAATGGCATACTAGCGCATTTAGAACTCGTACACAAGTCCTTAATATCGTAAGGAAACACAACTGTTATAGTGGACATTTTTCTTGCGAAAAAATAAAGTTCACTTCCGGAAAAAGGTATATAAAAGTAAGATTACTCTGCAAACAAAGATACAAATACATATGTAGTAAGATTTTTGCAATTTTTCCTTACTTTACATAGATTTCTCACATAAATTAACTACATGATCGGAAGACAACCAAAGTTTATGTCAGATCAACAAATCATAATCTAATATTCTAATGCAATCAAAACATACTTGCAAGTTCATATAGCATACAATCAAGAATTAAGCACTATCACAAAAGCTAATCAATATCTTTTGATAAAATCAAGTAACCCTCACAGTAGCAACATATGATGATTGCATGCAGTAGGGGTAATCAGAATGGAAAGCAGATATATAACCCAAACAAGGAAAATAGTTTTTAGATTGTTGGAATAAAAAAGCAAATATTGATTGTCTTAACTAACACAACAGAATGGAGTTGGTTTCCTCAAATCACAATGGAAGTCTTACACACAATTTATCAAACAGATTGTGTACAACCCAATTTTACTTAAGATGAACAAACTAGGGCAGTTCCAATTACCTAACAAGCAACAGAATATAACAAAGAATTTTAAGAATCAAAATTAACTTATCTGGAAATTGTATTGGAAAAAGTTATGCTTTACTTTAACTTTCCGTCAACGGTGCAAAAAAATCGGAAGTAAGGCTAGCAAGATAAAAGAATACCTTTGATGTTAACATGCACTAGAATAACATCAAAAAATCCAACGCAATCACTTGTAGAAGCATACTCTTGGATTAAGAAGGTAAATGGAGATTTTGGCTTCAATGAAAACAAAGAAAGTTTTTTCATGTTTTTCTTTCCCGTGTTTATATGTTTAAGAATATTGTATTTTCAGAATCCAAAAGGTGATGGTTCACCAATAGATTTAACACGCTGAACGGTCGCATTGGTTGGCACCAGACTCAACTTATCCACACTCATAAACGGATATAGTAGTTACTAGTGTTAGTATTGGTTAGTAATAGTAGTTACATACTATTATTTTATATTTTTACATATATATATTTTTAGTTAAAACGGTGTGTTGATATACCCACTAGGAGTAAGAAGAGTATTCCCTCTATCCTTAATATAAAGGAAAAGAAGTAAAAAAATTTAGGCCGAGAATATAGGAAGAAAACCAATTCAAATATAGTTTCTTGCACATATACCCTTATTAAAACAATAGATAGGCAGAAAATCAGTTCAAATGTAGTTTTTTGCACATATACCCTTACTAAAGACTATGAATATTTACAAACTTAATTATATGGTATTTCCAATAATAATTAAACTATTCTAATATTTTAGTGGGATAAAAGCTCTTAATATGGTTGATGTATTTCATATATTTCTTGATAAATAAATCTAATTGATTGTAATGGGATTTTACATAGTAAATGTGTTAAGAAAAATAAAAATATAAAAAAACAAAAACAAAAATTTATATGTGGTTTCTCCTTTTTCTCTTTCTGTTTCTTGTTGATTCTTCAGCGTTGTTAGTGTTTCAATTAGGGTTCTGAAGCCTTTTTTTTCACAGTTCGCGGAGGGGTTTTCGTTGATTGTACGTAGGGTTCTGTATCCTTCCTTTGTATTTCAATTGGGGTTTTGAATTCTCGTTTCTTCAGCAGTTGGATTTCAGTTTTGGGGGTTTGAGACAGTGAGGTTCATAGTTTGAAAACTGGGGTTCAATATTCTTCTTTGAGAAAAGGAAGTTGGAATCAATTTCGGGGATTATAGATTGCTAAAGGTGATGGGTGTTTAATTGGGGAAATTTTTGAAGTCACAGAAGAGGGGTTTTGCTAGTGTTTACTGAGTTGTTCCTTTTTCAGTCAAGTTTTGGGTGTAACAGGCTTTGTGGTTTCTTTTTGAGCAATTTTGAAGACTTTGTATTGGGGGTTTTCTCATGTGTTAGTTTAAAGGTCTCAAATTTGAGAAACTTTCTGTTCCAATTAGTGTTTCAGTGAATGGTATTTGAAGTATCCAATTGGGATTGTTTCCCTGTTTTGAATTCTTAAATTCCCTTTCTGTGATTCCTAATTGTTTTTCTTTAGCTCCCTGATTATAATTAGTGTTTTCGACATGCCTAAGATTACTAGGTCTGGTCAGGTTCAACGTTTGCATTTTGATATCCAAATTGTTAATTTTATCCAATGCCCTTATAGAGATTTTGATAGTTGTGGGAATGGTGTAGGTGGCATGGGATTAGATAAAAGTTCACTCTTGAAGCATCTCCAGGATAAGCATCTTTTTGACGGTGAAGGTAAGACGAGATGTAGAGACCGAATTATGAATAATGGAATTGTTTATGCTTTATGGGAAGAAGCTCTTGTGCATCCTAGGATGTGGCTTTGCACACAGTGTATGCATCCTCTTGCTTGGAGAAAATCATGTAAGTCACATGCTGGGGATATTGTTGCTGCTCCTTTCAATGGTGAGGATGTGGATTTCCTTATTCATGGTATTACAAAACCTGTGTTGGTAACTGCTTCTATTCCTGTAGCTTCTGTTGATAATGATAATAGTATACCTGTTTAACTTCTTAATGTGGAGTTATTGGATAAAGTTTTTCAAGCTCAATTGCATACTGTTAGGAACATACCCACCAAATGCAGACTTAGTTTCTCTAGAAGTTTCAAGCAAACTATGGATGCGGTTATACTTAGTCCCCTAGATATTTCGGCTTGGATTAAGTTGTTGTTTTTTCCTATATGTGTTCTGAATACATATACTCCCAAGAGTAGTGTAGAAAGTAGATCTGGCATGCGTAAGAAACTTCAAGTCGCTTCTATTAATCAATCCTTAACAAAATGGAAGGGTACTGGTGGGTGTGTTTTTTTGATTATGGATTTTATTTTAGATGACAATCTCCTATCTAAACATAAGGTTTTGTCTATGAGCAAAAGTCAAGATGACATCAATTTGAGACTTTGTAGACGAAATCTTAGTCAGGGATCCTATACTACGGCCATCTGTGTTCTTAAATCTAATGGTGTTTCTCCTTCTACTGATGATACTTTGTCTGATTTACAGCTCAAGCATCCTTCGGCGTCACCACCAGCTTTCCTTTCTACAACCTGTGAAGTAGATGCTGCTATAGCAAGTACTAATTTGGTTTTTTTAATAGAATTAAGATATTTTCTAAAGGTACATCCTATGGCAGGGATGGTCTTCATGCTCAACATTTTCTTGATGCCCTCAGTGGTCCTGCAGCAGCTTTCGCAGATGAGCTCCTTGCATCTATTACGAATATTATGAATCTCCTATTAGCTGGGAAGTGCCCTCCACAAGTTGGTAAGTTTATTTCCAGTGCGCCACTGATTCCTTTACTTAAACCTGGAGGGGGGGTTAGACCTATTGCAGTTGGTACTATGTGGCGAAGACTAGTTTCTAAGGTTGCTGCTTCACTTGTTAGTAATGACATGACTAGTTATTTAAGTGATTTTCAATTCGGTGTTGGTATACCATGTGGAGGTGAAGCTATCTTACACTCAGTCAATCGTATTTTGGTTGAGAAACATAGTCTTAATTCCATGTATATGCTTCTCGTAGATTTCAGTAATGCTTTAACCTCATGGACAGGTCTGCAATGCTACGGGAAGTATGTCTTAAATGCCCCAGTATTTCTAAATGGGTTGAATTCTGCTATGCCTCTCCCGCCAAACTTTATTATGGTGTTTCTACTCTTTCTTCTGCACAAAGGTGTACAACAAGGGGATCCTTTAGGGCCTTTACTTTTCTCATTGACCTTGCATCCTCTTGTTTTAAAGATATCTCAACAATGTCAACTTGATTTTCAAGCATGGTATTTGGATGATGGTACCATTATATATAGGAGATACCATGCAGGTTTGTAAGGCCTTTCATATTATTAAGAATAAAGGTGCATTAGTTGGGCTGCGACTTAATGTTCAAAAAACGGAATTGTTTTGGCCCTCGATGGATGTAAGGAGTCTGCAAGATGGTGTTTTTCCTGCTGACATAGTTAGATCTTCTATAGGAGTTAAATTACTTGGTGGTCCAGTGAGTTTGAATGCTAATTTTTGCAGTCACTCTGTTCTTGACAGGGTACACAAGACGATTCAGTTGATGTCGTCAGTAAGCAAACTTGAAGATCCCCAAAGTGAGTTACTGTTTCTTCGAAACTGTATAGGTGTTTCGAAAACATACTTTACAATGCGTACTACTGCTCCTGATAATGTGAAAGAAGCACAGGTAATATTTGATAGTTATCTTAATAAGTATATGAGGAAGCTAATGACTGGTGATGGACCAGGTTTTGGATTATTACAGCAGAGGCTAGTATATTTACTCATTAGAGATGGTGGTCTTGGTATCTATTCAATGTTTGATACTATGCAATATTGTTTTTTGGCGTCTTATACTCAGACCCTATACCTACAGGGGATTCTCTTACACAATATATCAACTGACTCTACATCTTTAGGAATCCCAGTTGAGGGTCCAACATATCAGCGTGCTTTTAATCATTTTGTTCAAGTGTGTGGTATTGATTCTTCGCAAGCTCTTAACTACCCCCCATCCTATGCATTCATTGGCAGTTCATATTTTGTTGGTGTGACAAAAGCTTTGCCTTCACTTTTCAATATGTCACAGCGTGACTCAGTACTTTGGCAATGTAACAAAATCAAGCATGCTCAAGATTATTTACTTGTTATTCCTGCTGATGGGCTTGGACAAAAAATTGGACCGCGTCAATTTTGTGCAGTTCTTTTTTATAGATTGGGCATTCCCCTCTTTGCAGGAATTAGTAAATGTTTGTATTGTAACAGGTACATGGATATATATGGTGATCATGCTTTAGATTGTGCACATGAAGTTGGAATCAATTTCAGGCATGATTTTTTTGTGTGATATATACGCGGATATTTGTTATAGGCAGGTGTACACATTAAAGTTGAAGCGGATTTGGGTTTCTTATCTCGCGATGGTAGCGATTCCAGACCTGCAGACCTCCTTGTCTACATTTGGGAGGAGGGGAGAGATACTTGTTTGGACGTGAAGGGAGTTTCTCAGTTTGCTGGGGGTGGTGTAGATGCTTTTACACCCGGTCTTTCCTTGTCTAGAGCCATTGAGCGTAAACGTTGTAAATACCTTGATGTTTGTATAGCCAATGAATATAGTTTTAGTACCCTGGCCTTTACTACCTTAGGTGAGCTTGGTTCCGAAACCATAGATTTTTTGTTAAGGTTGAAAAATTATATAGCTACATTAAAGTTCGTAATTTTCTTTTCATTAGAGTAGGTTTAGCTATCCAAAAATGGGTTGGAGCGCAACTTGTTGCTCGGTTACCAACCAGTTTATTGTATAAATAAAAAATTAATATCTTTTTTTCATAAAAATAAAAATAAAAATAAAACAAAAAAGTTTCTTAATTTAAGAGGATCTCTTTTCTGCCTTTATGTTGGGATGAAGGGAGTAGTTATTAGTGTTATCCTAATTATGTAAGGCACATGTTTGCAATAAGAAATTATATATTGTATAACGGTGTTGACATTTGGTCCTCTATCCCTTTAGTCCTGAATAATCTCTCCATCATACCATTTCAAACACCGATAAAAATATTTCCCAAATTTAGAATAACATTTAGTAAAAAAGAAATTCCAAATACAAACATCGATTACACAATCGATAAGATCTCATTACAAACCTATATATTATTTAATTAGATTAAAAATCACAACTACTATATTGACTCCAGGTGGTTATATCAACCAACCCTTACAAAAGGTATTATTACTAATCAATCGTAACACTAATACTTAATACTGGCACTGAACATTAATCAAATCTCCTAGCCATGTACTCCAACCTTCGATTCGTTGACGTTTGGCAGGAACATTCTGATCATCTGATTCATCTTCCACGTAACCCTCAACTTCAACACCTTTTACATTTTCGATAAGAACCCAACGACAAGACAATTGATAAAAAAATATCATGAGAGAGTCACAGAACATAAAGACATTTTTTGGATCATGCAATTCTTCACAGGTAATGAACTTAGGCCACCCTATCTTTAATGTTGGTCCAACAGGGATGTGTGTCATCGCTGCATATAAAATGAAATAAATAAATACTTATATCATTCCCAACCAAATAATCGACCCCATAATATTTAAAATCACAATATAAGAAACAAATGCGCTAGTGAAAGTATGTTAATACAGTAAGGACAAGTAATATCACACTTTTAATAACTAAGTAAATTGTAGATCAGTTTCTAGCTCAAAATTCAAGTCCTTAATTGCTTTTTTATCCCATTCTTAAAACATTTTTATCCCAAAATCTTCAGTACATTCAAAAACAAGTTGGAAACATTGTTCTTCATAGGGTTTCATTCATCTAAAGCTAAAGAAACTTTGTATCTTCTACATGAAGACTATGGAGGAAACAAGAAGGTAAGAGAATCAAATTTTTAATCGTATATAAGATATTATGAAAATCTTAATATGAAAGATGGTGAAAATTTGGATGAATGTTTTTATAGAGTTGTTGACATTGTTAATAAAATATATATGTATGGTGATAACTTGGAAGAAGGAATAATTTGTGAGAATATTTTAACTTGTTTACTGGAAAATTTCAACATATTAATTGTGGATGTTTTGGAGGAAACAAAGATTTCTTTACATTGAAGTTAAAAGAAATATGAGACTCATTAAAATTCAACGAACAAAGAATCTCACGGCACTCCGAGGTGTCGATTGAAAGTGTATTTGAATCAAAAATCAACATGAATACAGAAAATGCACAAATTAATTAAGAAGAATGAGTAAAATGGTGATGCATCTACAAGTTACAAAGGAAATGGAAAATATAACAAAGAAGAGCAAGTTCTAACAAATACAAAAAGGGAGATTTACGCAAGTGCAATTTCTGTAAGAAGAATTATCATTTGAAAAAAAATTGTTGGAACAAAGAAAAGTTTCAATGTCACAACTGTAAGAAGTATTTACATATAAAAAAGAATTGTATACTAAAAGATGACCAAAAAGCCTCTAGAGCCGAAGAAAGGGAAGATAAAGATAATATGTTTTTGCTCTACTACTTTTATGCTGGGTGAGAAGAGTATGTTTGTCGGTATGACTCGTTCGTGAATTCTATAGTGAAGATGGGGAATGAAAACATGGTTCAGTCAAAATGAAGAGGTACAATTTGCGTGCAAACTAGCAATAGTAAAAAAATGCATAAGAGATATGTATATTCCAAATGTGGAATACATGTTGATAATTATTGAGCAACTTGTGGAGCTTGGGAACACTGTCCACTTTAAAAATGGATATTGCACCATTTATGACGAGAAAAAAAGAACTAGAAACAAGTGATGAAGAGTATCAAGATAGAGAAAATATAATCTTTCCGATTGTTTTTCAAAAGGAAAACAATATTACACTTAAGATGAAAAACGTTGAGGAAACATGTTCATGGCGCAAAAGACATGTGAGCTTTAATTTCAACCCAAGGTACTTTTCAACAAGAACATGGTACAAAGAAATCCACATCACATCAACCAAAAAGAACGAGTATGTGAGGGTTGTGTTGGGAATCAATATCGCCAACCATGTTCAGAAGGTTTAGCTATGAGAGAAAAAGAAACTACTGTCTTGGTACATATAGATGTGCATGGACCAATGAACACACCAACTCATGGAGATAATAGATATTGTATCTTGTTCATTCATGAATTTACGCAAATGACTTGGGCGTACTTCATGAGACAAAAATATTATGTGTTTGGTATTTTAAAGAAGTTTGACACGGGTTTACTCAATAAATACATTTGTAGATTTGTAGAGGTTTAAAAAGAGTTATTAAAATTAATAACTTTGCGAAAATTATACAGAATTGAGAAAATTTTTGCGGAGTTATGCAGAGTTGTCTAATGTATTGCAAACATTTGTAGAGTCTTGAAGAGTTGTAAAAACAAATTTTATATGGAAATATGCTTGATAGACATAAATACAAAATTTATTGAAGCTTATTTATTATAGTAACTTCAACTAAATTAAAATAAATTATTATCATTTTATATATATAACTTATTTCTTTTATTCAATAAAATAAAGTGTAAAAATAAATTAAAACAATTATTATTGTACATTTGTACATAATAATTAAAATTAAAAAAATGTTTAATCATATCATATCATATAATTTATACTCATCTATAATAGGAGTTTTATAGATTGTGTACCCATGAAATAAAATAAAAGAGAGTAAAAAACATCTTTATAAAAAATTTGGAAGTCTTCCAAAATCTTACATATTTTGCAAGACTTTTATCAAGGCAAATATATACACAAAAGTCACTCAAAGTCTTGAAAATGGGTAAGTATGCAAAGTCTTTGAATTTTCAAGTTTACAACGAGTAACACAAACTTTAGAAGACCTTTTGACAATCTACAACGAGTAACATAAACTTTGAAAGAGATTTTAAAAGTATACAACCAAATTACCAATAACACAATACTTTGTAAATCCATTAAACTCTTTGGAAATCAATAAAAGTATATATTGAGTAAACCCCTGTAATTGTTTTGTTGAAAGAAAAGGTGGCCATTACGTCTAACTTTTGAGAAGTGATAGAGGCAAACAATACAATGAAAAAACTTTGATAAATTTTGTGAAGATGAAGGATTAGAAAGAAAACTCAAGGTGGGTGATACTCCTCAAAAAAGTGGTGTTTCCGAGAGGAAGCATCAAACTATGATGGAGACAGCGAAGTCTATGCCTCATGATAAGTATTCTTAGAGAATTTCTGGACGAAACCGTAAACACCTCCATCTACCTAATGAATGGATATCCAACAAAATATGTACGTGATCAAACTCTTTTGAAGCATGGAGTAGAAGAAAACCATCAGTAAGGCATCTCAAAGTTTTTATTAGTGTGTTTTATTCTCTATTAAACTATCTCTTGAGTCCAATAACTTTTTTTGGCAGGTTTTGGTAGTGTGCACTATCCATTATTGGAGTCGTGGTAGATTCACAACCGCTAGCTCTTTGTGAAATCAAATCTTCAGAATAAACATGAAAATAACACTGGATTGAAACCCAGATTATTATCGATATTTGCTCATTATATCAAATTTTATTACCTTCAAGAAATGTTGGAAAGAAACTCTAGCAAAACACCCTAAAAAATTAGTCCTCATAACTTCGACATATAAAAATTAGTTTTAAAAAAAATATAAAATATTGGCTATGAAGGATTACTAATGCTACAAAAAAGATCGATAACACCATACTATTTGATAGTCCACTACCCTTCTTCACAAGTGTCCTCGCGGAGAAATTAGTTTTTTGTAGCTATGTACTAACTCATTTTCTAGAATGTTTTCCTTGATCGTGTTCTAGCTATCATGACAAACCAAAACGCATTTTCTGCACCAAAAAAAATACGATTATTGCATTACAATTAGATTGTATACTCACATGGTTAAGCTGATTATAGACAACATTCACCAACACATATTATTGACATGATTACTTCTGCATAATAATTTGTTATAACTCCTAATTCCTGTGCAACAACAAAAATATATGCTCCAGTACCACTCATAACATTAAAACCATACCCAGAAAGTCATACTTTCTTGTTGCAATGCGAGTTTAAGTACATCATACCCACACTGATAAGTAGGAACTGAAAGTGAAATCCTTTTCCAACATAATCAGCCTCATTTAACTAATTAGGTTTTGTTCACTTTTAAAGGCACACTACTTAAGTTTGGAAAAAAAAACATCCTCGAACATTGTTCGAGCACTTTTAATCTCGGAGCATTATAATTAACCTTTCAGAAACATTTGATTAATTCACTTTATCTGGACAACGTTTCCCGTGAAGTATCTTCACAACCAACCTGGTGTAAAGTTTTAGTTTTGACTTTTCATATTGTTAGATTAAAAATGTTTGCATATACAAAAAAAAAAAAAAACAACAAATACCACTTTTGGGTTAAATGCAACCTAGATACCACTTTTAAATTTTTTATTTTTCTTACTTTTAAATAACTAAACACAACCCAAAAAGGTCAAGTCAAATCTAATTCATGATCCAAAAATAACTCACCAAGAGTAATTAACCGCTTTTCAATTACAATAAAATTGTATTTAGTTTTGTTTTCCATTCTTCCTTCTACACCAAATCAACTATTACTCAAATCCTAGTAGCACGTGTGTAGTTTAGTAGATTACTAGTAGATGATGAGAATGCATGAGTAAATATAAATGATATCAACAAAGACGAAGAATATAAACAAATAACGGTAATGTAAGTGTAGAAAGTAAATGAGACTCTGGTTTACGTGGTTCAGCACTAAGGCCTACATCTATGGGTTTTGGGGTGTTTTCACCATGGATCGAAGGCGGTTACAAAGATTCAATCAAGTGACTTTGAGTAAGCAGGAAAGATAAGATTATATGGTTTTGGCTCATACCTAATATTTTCTCTCTTTCTCTCTCTTCTAAAGTACTTTTCTCTCTCAAAATGGTCCATCTCTTCTCTTCCGGTGGAGTTGGGTATTTATAGATTTTTCGGGTGGGCCCATTTTATCGTTACAGCTGCCGATAGCCGTCATGGTATTCCGAAGATGTCTCAACGGTAACATACTATCACGAAGATCCACCTCTGAAAGAACCACACAAATTGCGACACACGTCCTCTGTCCATAGCATTTAATGTGGATAGATGGATGTTCCCACATCTTGGACAGCTATAAATGCAGTTGTCTCTTCAATGCCAGTTGGACTTTATCTCCACCGTCCAATTTGAATTCATCTAGGGATAAAGTAAAGTGAAGTCTATAAGTTGTTATTGTACTTCACATATGGCTTCTCATCAAGTACTTCTCGATTCTTTGACCGTTAGATGTGGGCTTTGATATCCACGTGGTTGATGATGGTTTACGACTCCTGAATGCTTAAACGTGTCATCTTCTTTTGATGCCCCCGTGTTGTATGGTCTTCATGTGTTCATCTCCAGGACAAGTTTCTAAAGGTGATTAGGTACACACACCATTAATCCAGAAGTTAACGAATTGTGGTCGACTCTAGACACCATCGCAGTTGATGCCAGATGCTTGAGTTAATTGATTATGAGTGACATAAATGACAATAGATTTAAAAAAGTGAAAAGATGATATTGAGAAAAGGCACTGATTGATGCTTCCAATCGTTTTCCTCCTAAAAATATAAACATAACCTATAAAATCTCAGTGGTAGAGATGAAGTATTTTGGGGGATTTATTTTGTGGTCTTTTTTAGTGGAGAAAATGGAAGGGGTTTTGGAAAAAAAGGAATGGCAAGTTGAGGTTCTGAACATATTCTTCCAATCAATTTCTTCATGAAATAGAAGCTAACAGACAAGCTTCCTATCAGCTCATGATGGTGACTTCCCTCAAATAAGGAATAACGATAAATTAAGAGACTAAAATTTAAGGTTTCGTTAAATCGGTAAAAGTGTATGGGTTTTATATAACATAACTGTTAAAAGTAATTAGGGTTGTCATATTAGGAAACTACTAATAGGATTGTATTTAGTTAGGATTTCATTTAACCCATACGTGGATTGTATTTAGTCATTGCAAAATAATAATAATATTACTTTAAAGTACAGATATCCTGGCATTTTTAGGGGCGACCTCGAAAGAATTATGGACGACTAATAAAACAAAATAGGGTCACCCAAACCTAAAATCAACCCACCCTTTATCTCCCGTTTTCCTTAATAGCGATTCTACCCTTAATAATCGGTAGTGAAAAAGCGGGGATACAACAAGCACACCCAATATTTCGATTAGCAATCTGTATGGACTAATTCCAATATACTTTCAAGAGAATCAAGTAGACTCAATCTTAATAAAGTATATCAAATATTTATAATATCTCGATCTCTCGATTTAATTCTTACTCAAGCAAATAGAAATCTACGAGTCTAATTAAATACAAGAGAGATAACTTGGATGGTACCAAAGACCAATATCCAAGTGTCAATCAATGTAAATCAACAACCAAAGGTTGGATATTCTAATTGATTGAACTTAACGCACAACCTGTGATATTTCAATTATATAACGAAATATAATGCGGAAAATAAATAACACAGACACCAGAAGTTTTGTTAACGAGGAAACCACAAATACAGAAAAACCCCGGGACCTAGTCCAAATTGAACACAAACTGTATTAAGCCGGTACAGACACTAGCCTAGTACAAACTAACTTCAGTCTGGACTGTAGTTGAACCCCAATCAATGTCACACTTCTCCAAAGTACAGTTGCGCTCCTTACGTCTCTGATCTCAGAAGGATACTACACACTTGATTCCCTTAGCTGATCTCACCCACAACTAAGAGTTGCTATAACCCAAAGTCGAAGACTTTGATAAACAAAATGTATCACACAGAAAAGTCTACGGTAATAGATAAATCTGTATCCCACAGATATACCTACAAGTTTTGTTCCGTCTTTTGATAAATCAAGGTGAACAGGAACAAATTGATAACCCAGACTTATATTCCCGAAGAACAGCCTAGTATTATCAATCACCTCACAATAATCTTAATCGACGCGGCGAAAGAAGGTATTGTGGAATCACAAACGATGAGACGGAGATGTTTGTGATTACTTTTATATCTTTCCTATCGGAGATATCAATCTCAAGCCAATCGTTACGATTTTACTCAACACGATAGAAACAACAAGATCTGATCACACAACTACAAGAAAGTAGTATCGGTCTGGCTTCACAATCCCAATGAAGTCTTCAAGTTGTTAACCTACAGGGTATCGGTAGAAACCTAAGGTTAAAGGAAAATAGGCTCTAGCTTATATAACTAGTATCACACAGGAGGTGTGGGGATTAGGTTTCCCAGTTGCTAGAGTTCTCCCTTATATAGTCTTTCAAATCAGGGTTCGCAATCAATGTTAGCTTAGTAACAAAGCATTCAATATTGATGAAATCCTGATTAGTTTCAAGCTAATATCTTTCAACCGTTAGATCGAAAACTTAGCTTGTTACACACAAGTTAAATGCACGTTTTTAGGTTTGTGTAACCGTACCCAAACATGTACATTTGTTGGTTCAACAATAGTTAACCAAATGGTTAGCCATATGAGCACTTTCATTTTAACCATATTTTTCTTCACCATAACTAGTTCAAATGACTCAAATGAACTAGTTAGAGAGTTGTTCAATTGCTTAGATCTTCTAGAAGTATACAAGACACAATCGAAGCAAAAACGATTTGATTCATGAACTTTATAGCCATGGTTTGCAAAACTTGCATTCCTTAGTTAATATAAGTATAAGTTCATGAATAATCGTTTTTAGATATAACCAACCTAAGTACATGGACTTGGTACGCAGACTTAAGTACCCGGAATAGCTTGTAACAAGTTTACAAACTCCAGCAGATTTTCTCGGGAAGAGAACCTCCGACAGTACGTGGACTCTTGTTCCGGTTATCCTGATCAACAAAGTACGCATACTTTGGTCCAAGGAATAAGGACTTATACATGTATGTGTTTCCATACAATGCTTATATCCAATAATGGTTATATAATCTAAACTCTCATTTCAATTATTGAAACATTCTTAGAGGACGTTATATAGTTGTTATTCACAAACCATTTTTTTTCAAAGCCATTTTCAAGTGATTGAAACATAACATGACTTTCGTCACTAGGTAAAGATGAACTTGGCCAAAGCGAAAGCTAACCAACACATATTTCGAGAAATAGATAGGCGAGATAAACTCGGCTCGAAATAGCAAATGTGTATAATCAAAGTCTATATAGCAAAACGACTTTTGTCTCAAGATAGGAGATAGAGTATATAGACTTTTGAGTGGTAGATAAGTTCAAGTCTCCACATACCTTTTAGTCGATGAAGTTCCACTAGTTCCTTGAGTAGCTCTTCGTCTTATATGATGATGCACATGGAGTTCTTGAGCTCAACTACACTTTCTATCCTAGTCCGAGACTTAGCTATAGTAGACTAGAAATCAAGACTTATAGTTTTGATCACTAACATTGACAAACATGCTTGAGATAGCAACGCATGCGAGTTCGACCGAGCAGTGCTCTAACATGTAGTTAAATTTATATAAAGGATTTTTTGTTTTTCTGTTTTTAAGTTTTAATGCCATGAACAACCCAAAATCGGTAAATAAGGGAGTACTATATCTACCGATTGTAAACTACTAAGCAAAATATATTTATAATCGGTATAAAATGACATTTAATTGGCTTCCAATTACAATGTAGCCCCAAAATTGGATTGTGCCAAAATTCTTAAATTTTCGAATTCAATCGATAGTAAATGATGTTTATTTAACTACAGATTACAAGTAAATTAACTAACATTATCGGTAGTAAATGAAATTCATTTAACTTCCTGGTTATAAAGGAGCCCCAAAATTGAATTTCTAAATTCCTTAAACTTTCAAATTCTTTACACAAACATTATTGGGAGTTCCGTGATATTCATTCTCTATCGATTATGGTAGTAGCCCCAAATTCAAAATTTTCAAAAACCAAAGGATGTTTGAATTTCTCTATTTTCACATTCGATAGATTCATGATGTTTATTATCTACCGATTATTCCGTGATGTCTATTATCTACCAATTGTGGTAGTAGCCCCAAATTCAAAATTTTCAAAAACCAATGAAATTTTGAATTTCTCTAATTTCACAATCATTAGTTTCGTGATGTTTATTATCTACCGATTAGATAATCAGTAGTATCTTGATGTTCATTATCTACCGATTGTGGTAGTAGCCCCAAATTCAAAATTTTCAAAAACCAATGGATTCTGAATTTCTGTATTTTCACAATCGGTAGTTTCGTGATGTTTACTATCTATAGATTCTACAATCGGTAGTTTCTTGACCATCACATTATCTATCGATTGTGGTAGTAGTCCCCAATTCAATTTCTTCAAAACTAATAAAATTTCAAATTTCTGAACTTTCACAATCGATAGTATAATAATGTTAATTTTCTTCTGATTGTGATAGATGCCCAAAATTCGAATTTGAAAAACAAATAAAACTACGAGTTTCTCTAATTTTACAAGCGGTAGTTTTGGGATGTCTATTATCTACCGATTGTTTTAGTAAGTAATAATCGGTAGCTAAAAACCGTATTTAACTACCGATTGTGAAAGAGTTTTTAAATACTTTCCGAACCACTAGGACATCTCATAACACCAATTTTTGGTTGGGAATAAAAAAGTCTCCCATAATTCTTTCGTGCTCGCCCCTAAAAATGCTACGTTAGATATCTCCTTTTCCGTATCCCACACTTTTGGAACCACAGTCGCAGAAACGGTTCCATTTTCTTCCCACTTCGCACGACGTAGATTAGGAATGGGATGCCGAAAAGTAATCCAATCACACTTATAAAAACTGTGAATAAGGGGCAGCTTAGTTCTAATCGTTACAATCTTCGACAACTACGATTATATCTGTCAGACTCCGATCTACAAAATCGCAAGTGAAATTCCCGCCTACTATTTTCAGTTCCCCGCCGAAAGAATTCGTCCCTGTTGTTGTTCTGTCTGAGGCTCGTATCATCCTCACAGGTATGATTTATTAATTTTTCGTTGATTTTAACATTATTACTGCTTCCTTCAATTTCAATTGATACTTTTCCCCAAAATAGACTGAGAAATCTATGCTTAACAGTGAATTGATAAGTTGATTAGAACCCTAACAATGAACTAAGAAACCTAATTTCAGGAATTGTTGCCCTAAATTGTGTGAGGAATCTCGATTTCAGCTTCAAACTATAAATTACAGGGATCTCCATCACTGGCTTCAGACTTCTAAGAGATGTACTAGGATTTATGTTTACTTAGATGTTTTTTTTTTCTTTTTTCTTTTTCCAAGTTGGATTGTCGATACTGGTTAATAAAGATTAGAATCATGAATCTGATAGATTTTAGTAAAGTAGTATATGTAAATGTGCAATTTTAGCATGCAACCACAAATGGTTATCCTAAAACATGTCCCTCTCCATTTGCTAATGTCGAAATAAGGTAGTGAAAAACATTTGTCTGACAAGGTCCTGGGGTATATGAACAAGGCTTCGTATGAGGTTTTAATTCAAGAGATTTGAAATAACCTGTTCCATGAATCGTTTATCCATTCACCAGAACGTTTGGTGAGAAAAATGGATGATGTTGCAAAACCAAACCCAGAGGATATCAAGAACATTTTGTTTAGAAGCATCTAATTTAGTTACATTTGTTGGAGCAACCCCTTTTAACTGACGATGATTGATATAACAACATATGCTTTGATTGTGTTGCTGAACCTGTTTCCTGACTATGTTAACGGTTCTGGCAAGTGAATTGAGGTGATGCTTATAATGCTGTTCTGATGTTCCATGTGTATTGATAATATTTACTGTATTTTATAGATGGACACAGGAGAAACTAGCTCGGGTTCTCCCAATGTTTCTGCCTCTCTATCATTACCAAGTAATGCACCTGTTGAGAGAACGGCAAAACTTCTGGTCACAATCGATGAAGCTGGTAGACCCTATGGACCAAATTCAGATAGACTTGCTTCTCGCACAGGGGATTTTGTACGACTTCATTGCCCAATAAAATACACAGATTGGAGGATTGTTCCTCAGAATTGCAAGGATGATGTCTGGAATTCAATAATGGTACATATCTTCTTCCTTGGTAATGACAATTTTTCTTTTCCATGTACATATATGTTTCCTGACAACAAAACATCGTCATGTTTAGTCGGAATTTGAGTTCAATGTTCCATCACATTTAGTCCGCCCATGCCTGGAAGCAAACTTCCCACAAAAGTTGAGAACATTTAAATACAAATTAAGAAGTGAGATTCTTAAAAACAAAGCTACCAAAGAAGCTGCATTAGAGGCACGCCCAGCTGATTGTAGTCCTGATAATTGGAAAGGTTTTGTTGAGAACGAATTCAAAGAAGGGGTTAAGGAGAAAAATGCTAAGTATGCGGAAGTTGCTAAAAGAAACCCAATTCCACATACTCTTGGGCGGTGTTCGTACGCGAACAAATGTTACAATCTTGTATGTACTTCTATCACATTGTTTTCTTAATATGCTATAATTAATTGGATATGTATAACCAAGAAAACTGTATGTCTAGGAAAAAGAACAGGGGATAGTTCTTGATGGGCGTCCTGAACTATGGATGAAGGGACATGAAAGAAAAGATGGGGTTGTACATCCTTCGGCAATCAAAAAATATGTGAGTATACTAGGATGAAGTGTTTAAAAAATGTAAACGTTAATTTGTGAAGCTAATACTGAGGACAAGCTTTTTACTTTTTTATAATACAGGAAGAAGTGAAGGCTGCTCACGAGAAAAGAAAAAGGATGGGGGAAGACGGCCCCAGCTCGCAACTTGACTTTGATAATGATGCACTTACTGATGTCTTTGGGAAAGACAAAGGTAAAGGTGGTGTTCTTGGCTTTTCCTCCCATATCTCAAGAAAGCGTGTCATGCAAGCAAATCTAGCGTCCTGCGTCAGTGCTGCAAAAGTAGACGGAAGTTGCGACAGTAATGACCCAATTCTAGCCACTGTCTACGATCTAACAACTCGAGTAGAAAATCTTGCGGAGGTAAGCTTGCAATTGTAAGTTCTATTACACATTTGTATCTTATCATTCGAAATTGCATTGAGCTTGTTGTCTTCATTGTTGCAGATTATGTTGAAAAACATGGGTAGTCATCAATCAACCCAAGCTCCAATCTCATCAAGTGCTCATATCCCAATTAATCATCCAAGCTCCAATTTTGGGTTAACTTCAAGTACTTCTGGTGATGAAAACATGGACTCTTCAAAAGAAAGTGTAAATTTACTAGACAGAGAAAGAAACATAGTCGCTACAGGGTATATAGTGAATGGCAAGGAAGGCGAAGTGTGTCATGGTAGAAAAGTCTACCCAGGCGAGAAGAAAGTACGTATTGAAGTTGTCAAAAATCCTACAGCTGCTGTACCAGACCCTCCTCAAGGCGAGGGTCACTATACTTTGGCAGGTTATGTTGAAGGTGGATGGGTAGTATGGGCGGAGTCGCGGTTGTCACAAAGAAAAGTGAATCTATTAGACAGAGAAAGAAACATAGTCGCTACAGGGTATATAGTGAATGGCAAGGAAGGTGAAGTGTGTCATGGTAGAAAAGTCTATCCAGGTGAGAGAAAAGTATGCATTGAAGTTGTCAAAGATCCTACAGCCTCTGTACCAGACCCTCCCCAAGGCGATGGTCACTATACTTTGGAAGGTTATGTAGAAGGTGGATCGATAATATGGTCGGAGTCACGGTTGTCATATGAAGGTTGATCATCGTAATTAGTTCAGTAACTGCTTTTACGAGGCTTTAAACCCTTGCTTTATCTGACTTTTTAGCGTTCTAATTAGGAAATAAGTTGCAGTGGGTACAGAATTAGGTACACACCATGTATTTTGTTTACTCATGGTGTTTGTTTTATTGGGATATATACTCTGGTAACGGCAGAGACACAGCACTTTCTAAAAATTGAACTTCTGTTACTTTCGGTTGCTATTTTGAGGAACTCCTAAAACTTGCCCCTAACCTCTATAAATATTCACACGCGCTATTTTATTTAGGGGAGATATTGCTACTCCTCGTTTGGTTTTCTTTTCTTCTCTTTTCTGCATCAAGAAAATCTTCATAAAAGTACTAGAAATTGGGGAAGGAGAAAGGACGCTGGTGGTGATGCTGTTTCAAATTCAGTATTGTGTGAGATATTAAGTTGGCTATCGGTTAAGTCACTTATGAGGTTCAAATGTGTATGTAAGACTTGGAAGGTGTTGATCGAAGAAGATCCACATTTTATTGGTCTACACCTTACAAGATCATTTATTTGATATGTTTCGTCGACCAGTACAAACATCACTATGCTGTCTATTTATACAATGTGAGCACTAGAGAAGCGACACCGTGGATTCTGTCAAATTTGTTACTTGAAGAACAAAAATTTGCTGACAGTGACATTCACTTCGGATTTGATCCAAACACTAAGCAGCACAAAGTGATATGCATTCCGAATTTGGAACGGAAAGAAACAAACACTTACTATGATGTTTGCGAGGTTTTAACGGTACGAGACAACACATGGAGAAGGATTGCTGCCGTACCTACTAGGTCGCCTGTAATTTTTCTGGGGTCAATTTCTGTGAATGGTTCGTTATATTGGGTCGCTTGTGAGCGCACAAGTAACACAAAGTTGGAGAATATTCAGCATGATCGTACATATCTGATGGTATTTGATGTCGGAAGTGAGAAATTCTGAGAGATAACAATTCCTAATTTCGTCGTTGATCAATCCCGTGCTGGTAACTATCCATATTTCAGTCGCTCTGCTTTGTTAGAAGTGGATGGGAATGTAGCGTTAGCACGTATAGAAATTGATTACACTGTCAATCTGTGGAAGTTTCAGGACGATAACAAGAATATCAGCAATACCGGTACCAAATCTTGGACAGAAATTACAATTCCATTACCCTTTCTTTGTGATAAAAATATATACTTCGATAGGGGTTCTGGATTAGCAGATCACATAATCTTTGAAGTTTGGGAACCAGTTCCTAATACACGTACAAATTCGGTGGCTCATTACTCCTACAATTTGAAGAAGAAGACTCTCACAAAGATTGACCACATTGGCTGGACTCCATCCTCATTATACAGGACTTTTGCTGAAAGTCTTCTGCCCGTGCAGAAGAAGAAGATAAGAAGTACCACATCCGGCAAACTTTAGCATTGCCTAGTATATTTTAAATCTTATGTTTTCCAAAATCTCTATGTTTTCGAGTAGTTAGTGTTTTCATTTGCAGATTTGTCGATATCCAACATCCTATCCAAACAGTTGGAAGTTAAACCAAGATATGGTGATTTGGTTCGTGGGTCAACAAGTGTTGTTGACACAGTGCATGGATCAACAAGTATTGTTGACACGGTCTGGGTGGATCAACATACGTTGTTGACACTGTGTCATATTTGGAAGTCGAAGCAAGTTGTGCCGGTTCTAGAGAGTTCTATTTAGAGTTTGTGTTATGTTAGGAAAGTGTGCATTGTTTAGAGTTTGATTTTATTAGGAAAGTATTTTGAGTGATTGTCAAGTTTGTGAGACTATAAGCAGGTTGTTTAGCCATGAGAGAATGTACACCAAACTGATTATCAATGTAATCGTTTTTTGCTTTTGTTTCGTCTGCGCTCTCCCCTACACAAACGAATAATAGAATCACAGGTAGGACTTGACTCCATCTCTATCATGTTAGGACCAAATAGTTGCAGATCATAAACTATGGAATCTATGGATAGGCATTGAAAGAAAGAAAAACACATAGATTTCAGTTTTACCTGTATATGGAATCTATGGATGGGTTCGTACGAGGAAAGTGTTGTTTTGTAAGCTGATTATGCCGATAGGAAATAAGTCAAGCCCAGTGTAGATTTTCTAATGAAGTCGCGGGCCCGTGGCTGCAAGGGCTATGCGACGAGAGTTCTCATTTAAATGAACCCTATTTTAGGATATAATAAAAATTTCTAGGCATACATAATTTATAAGGGGTGTTTAATGGCAGTGCAATTACATATATTTCCTTAAATAAATTAAATTATTAACCTACCCTTATCTTAAGATATGAAATTTAAAATCTAAAACAAAATTAATTGTTTATCCTAAACACCTCTTCTTCTTCCTTATGCCCAACCCTCGCGGACCGTCTGACATTTTTTTTTCATCTTCACATTTAATCGTTGATTGGTAAAAGTTTGATCATCGATTAAATTCAACTATATAATGACTAGCACAATGTAAATAATAGGAAGTAGGCATATTGAATCTTCTTCTAACCCATCAATTGAAGAACAAATAGAAGATGAAGGTGTAGAAACTGAAATTGAACCAGAAATTCAACATACTGAAGAACCAACTCCTGAAATGAGGATTAAAAAGTATTTATTACAAACCCATGTTTTATTTTATTGTTTATGATTAATAGGTTTAATTCGGGAAAAATTTGGTTTTTAACGATCATAGATTGATGTTCGGATGATAATTGAGACGAATTATCAGCCAAATTGATCATTGTTTTTCATCCTGAAAGTGCTTATGAACAATTCGTCTTATAAGTTCATATCAATTATTAGCCAAACCTGACACTATTTCTCCTGGTTTTATTAATAAGACAGGTTCGGCTGATTCAATATTGTGTTTATAAGCCGAACTTGTAATTTAAAATGGTTAAACTAGTTCGCTATTTGGTTTATAAGTCGAACCTCTAACTTAATTTTTCTTTTTAAAATTGATGTGTGTCGTTTTAGGCTTTGGATGTCTTTTTTATGAGTTGGAAATTAATATGAACGATAGAATGTGGTGTGGAGAGATGATAAATATTGAATGATCTCTTCTTAGGGTTTTGGATGTCTTCTTATACACATCTCTCAAAGTTCGTCTTTATAATTCTTCCAGGACCGTAGAAGTCAACATTTCCTCTAAATATGTCTCAAAACAGTGTCAGGTTCAGCTAATACATTGCCATCCTTTCCCGACCGAACTTGAGAAGTAAAACTTATCCCAGGTGGTTGTCAGGTTCGGCCCATTCGATTAGATCACTTTCAAACCTAACATCTCTTTATAAAAATCTTTATTCGTAGGCTCCAATTTCAGGTGACTCGTGCTGATGAGTTATCAACCGAACTTATCTTTGTAGACTCGAGTCTTTCGATCCCGTTTTGACCGTAACCTCTTCACAAATATCGGAATAACCTCATTATTTTTGCATCGTTTTTTTTTCTTCTTAAAAACAAACAGAAACTAAATTAAGATGAAGATAATATCTCATTATTTTCATTCTCTTGAAGATGAAGATAATATCTCCTTGATTTTAATGAGTTGAATTTGGACCTTGGTATTCGCCATTAGTAGACTTCACTTTCTTAACACTTTTATAGTCATTTCCAATTCTTTTGGTTGATTCAACCTAACAATGTCTGCACAATTGAAGACAAACATTAAAAAAGATAAACCCCTAAATGTGTATGGACTTAAGTGTTTTTTGAAAAATCGGTAACATGTTCGGCTGATACCATTTTTTAAATATGTGTCAGACTTGGAAGGATATATGGTTCGGCTAATATGGTATTTGTATTAAAAACCAAACCTTTACTTCAATTTCTTTGAAACTCTCAGGAGAAGGTTCGGATTATAATGAAAATTTCTTATTAGCGAACATTTAACTTGTAAGTAGGTCGTAATTTACAAAATAAAAATTCGGCCAACAATTAGTGTATTTCGAGTAAGCCGAACTGTTCATTTCTGTAGCATACCAGTTAGGTTCAGCTGATAATTTCAATCCCAACACATCTTTGGTTCACCGAACATGGGTGAAATTTTTTTTAATTTCTTGATGATTTTTTGGGACCTTTAAACAGTTTGGTCTGTTTCGTTGACGAGTACAAACATCACTATGCTGTTTGTTTATACAATGTGAGCACTAGAGAAGTAACACCGTGGATTCTGTCAAATTTGTTACTTGAAAAACAAAAATATGCTGACATTAACATTTATCGTCGCGCATCCCATCACTTAGGAGTTGATCCAAATACTAATGAGCACAAAGTGATATGCATTTTGAATTTGATGCGTAAAGGATCAAACACTTGCTATAATGTCTGCGAGATTTTAACCATAGGATAGGAGACAATATATGGAGGAGGATTGATGAAGAAGACGTAGCTACTAGATCTAAAAAAAATTTGGGGTCTATTTCTGTGAATGGTTCTTTATATTGGATTGCTTATGAGCACGCAAGGAAGAATATTCAGCATGATTGTACATATCTAATGGCATTTGATGTCGGAAGTGAGAAATTCAGAGAGATAACAATTCCTAATTTCGTTCTTGATCAAGCTTATGCGGATAACTATCAATATTTCAGTCGTTCTGCTTTGTTAGAAGTGGATGGGAATGTAGCGTTAGCACGTATACAAAGTGATTACACTGTCAATCTGTGGACGTTTCACAACGATAACAAGAATATGAACAATACTATGGATACCGGTACCGGATCTTGGACAAAAATTACAATCGTATTACCCTTTCTTTGTTATATAAATCGATATCCAGATTTTCAAAGGGGTGCTGGATTATCAGATCACATAATCTTTGATTACTGGGAACCAGTTCCTAATACACGTAAATGTTCTGTGACTCATTACTCCTACAATTTGAAGAAGAAGACTCTCACAAAGATTGACGACATATGCGGGGCTCCATCCTCATATCGAGATACTATTTATCCTAAAATATATACGACTTTTGCTGAAAGTCTTCTGCCCGTGCAGAAGAAGCAGATAACAAGCACCAAGTCCGACAAACTTTAGCATTGCCTTATTATATAATTTTGATACTAAGTCTTGCTTTTGCTGTTCTAAATTTTGCAAAATCTTAATGTTTTAGAGTAGTTACTGTATTCATTAGATTTGCAGATTAATTTTACATAAATTTCATGTCAAGTTCTCCAAGTTTTGGTGATCATGTTCTTTCTAAATTGTTGCATACAAGTTTGCAAGTGTAGTTCTCCAGCATTTGGATGTACATGGCTTGGGCTTTGAAAACCTAGGTCCAGTTTTTATTTTCCGGACAGATGGAACGGTCAGACATAAATACATTTCAGCCGTTAGATTTTTAATCAACGATAATGATTGGATATAAACTAAACGAGCAAATTTCAAAGAAAGTCCTATAAGTAGTACACTTCAATTTTGTGTCTCCATAAACACTAAAACCAGCACACACCGCCTAACCCTAAAAGCTACTCTACAAAAGTAGCACACACGGCATTCAAATCTGGAAAAAAAATAGTAGAAAGTTACGTTGGATTATCACTATCAGCGACAAAATATGTTCACAATAAGATTTCTCGTCTCAAAAGTGTTTAATCTGCCGTTGATATGAGAAAATTGTTAATCTTGAGATGGACTTTGAAGAACTTAATTGACGTTTTGAGAAATTGGAGTAATTTTGAAGATCACCGACACTTAATACGAGTTCACAAAATTGGTTAAAAAGACCAAAATCAATAATTTTTGGGTGAAAAAGATATCTAGATTTTGATACTGTTTAAATGGATAAAAATGTAAAAATAGTCAGGATGTAAACAGTTTCATCCTACCCATTTTTAAATACTCCCTCCGTTCCATTTTATTTGATATTGTAGAGTTTATCACGCAGATTAAGAAACAACATAAAGAGTAAATTTTTTCCAAATCTACCCATATTAATAGCTTCCTAAAAATTTAAAGCACCAGGTTTTTAGTTTCTAACTTTCTATATTTAGTGTAAATTGTGAATCCTATTGTATTTTACTTGGGTTAGAGTATTTATCCTTTATGGAGTGGATTTAAAAATTAGATTAATTATCCATTTACTAATTTCAATGAAAATTAATAGTATAGTATGATTCCAAAGTAAGGGAAAATTAGTAAGAATTTGAGAAAAAAGCTTAAACACTCATCTAATTTGGAACATAAGAAAAACCCTAAAACATCAAATAAAATGGAACGGAGGGAGTATTTTTTTTTTATTTTTAATTTACATCAGGATGCATCGAGTTTTATCCTCGTTATTTTTTAAGTTTAAGCCAGGATGAATCCAGTTTTATCCTTGTTATTTTTTTTTGTGTCCATTTCACCCATACTAATTTTTACTCGTCCATTAGAACCATGTTTTAAAAATATTTAGACAAATGACCTATTCTCCGATACAAGTTCTACAAACAACGAACTCTGAGTTGCTGAGTGAGTACATCTGGCAAGACAAGCTTTGAAATTCTCCAAGGTCTTTATGAAAACAGGATATCTGCATCGTATGTATGAATTTCCTCAGTATAATCAGCCATGTAAAGGAATTCGACATTAGAAGACAGGAATTTGCGATTTTGAAACACATTTCTGCGTAAAAAAATTTTACTTGATGTTTTTTCTTGAATCGATTTTCTGTTGTGTTCAACTCATTGGAAGTGTTGTGTAGTACCACAGAAAAGAGGTGCATGTAAATCTAAAACTGGATGAATCTATCGGGTCTTGATTGTAAGCGTTCATCAATTTTTCCCTAAATTAGGAATCACGATTACTGGTTTCAGACTTCTAAGATACGTTGAATCGTTAATGCATGTTTACTTAGATGTATTTGAGGGTCCAAGTTAGGAGGCAGCACCAAAGAATGGTGGTACCTTCTGCCTAATTCAATAAGGTTACCGAGATAAAAATCAAGCATACTCCGATCATATCCATGACATGTTCCTCCTTCCCGGTCATTGCCAGCGACACACGACTCCACCTAATCGACACACCACAAGATTCGCAACATTCTTAGTTCCCAATTGCCAATTAGTTGAGTTTGTAAACGAGAAAATGATATACATTAACAGCTAAAAATCGAAGTCCATATACTCATCGGGTTGCTGGCTTAGCGGGATCACATAATTCCGTCATTTGTTATTCTTACAATTTGCAGATTTTATGTGATTCTAGCCAAGTTCTCCAAGTTTTGGTGATCAGGATAATGATTATAAACAGATTTGGGCCTGTTTTTCAACCCGATAGACAAACATAGGTCTGTTTTTTTCAAAATTGCAAATCTGGGCCTCCATCCATGTTTCCATCCAAATCTGTTATTTTTGTCAATTACTCGGTCAACAAGGTCAATTTCTCATTAGATGAGATTAGTTAATGACGTGGAATTACCCTTTTGTCCTCTATACACGTGTTAGCTATTAGGTGTATAGTAGCCACGTGTAACGTAGCTATTTGCCCTTTAAACACGTGTGAGATATTAGGCACGTGTAAGCTATTAGGTGTATAGTAGCCACGTGTAACGTAGCTATTTGCCCTTTAAACACGTGTGAGATATTAGGCATGTGTACTCGAAGACACGTGGTGGTCATCCGAGATGGAGGAAAAAATGGATGGCTAAGATTATTTCACTTCGTAATTAACGACACCTTCATGAGATCCGAGTCGTTTATCTCAATTTCATTGGATCTCGATGTATTCGGTCGGCTGAGATGAAATCGAATAGCAGCAAAAGGATAGAATAGAGAGAAAAGATCTTTCAGTTTCTCCATTTTCCCTTTGTCTCTCCATTTTTTCCCTCTACAACTTTATTTTCTTTCTCTGCAATTTTCTTTCTTCTTTGCAATTTTCACTTTAGTCGCCTGATCTATCACTGGTTTCTGTTACTGTGTATGATGGGTATACCTAATAGATCAAAGAAACTACTAAGTAAGATAGATTCAGAGACTAAAGAGAAGATGGATAAAATAAAGAAAACAAAGAAAAGGCGAAGTAGAACACGAACAGAAAGGTAACAACTAGACCCTTATTGTATTTCTAGGGTTTATGGAAATTTTCGATTTCTAGGATTTATGGTTTATGGGTGTTTCGATTTCTTTGGGTTATGGGTATTTTGAATTTCTAGGGTTTATGAGTATTTTCGATTTCTAGGGTTTATGGGTATTTTCGATTTCTAGGGTTTATGGGTATTTCGATTTCTCTGAGTTGTGGGTATTTATGATTCCAGGGTTTATGTGTTTGATTTTTAGATGATTCTCTATGAATTGACCCTTGATTTTTCTAGGGTTTGTGTTAGATTTCTAGGGTTTATTTCACTCTGTTTTTCACCTTGTTTATCACTCTGTTTTTAGTTATGCTGAGGATAGTTTCATGTTAGTTAATATGTTTATGTAATATGATTTATGTTGATATGTTGATAGTTGCTGAGAATAGCTAATATGATTTATGTTGTAGGAATGAATCTGCAAGTGTGGAATGATGTTGACAATTGTTGTTGAATTGTTGTTGTTGAATGATGCTGATATTTTGAATTATGTTTCTTGTAGGAATGATGTTGTTGTTGACAGGATGCCTTTCAGAAGCTTTAAGGTAAATGTGATAGGAACTTTCCAGAGTTTGGAGTTTAGGGACTGTGCTAGAGAGGATATGGGACTTGATAGGTTGAAGGACATGATCAGGCCAAAGCTGAAACTGAAGGGTGATGAGAAGATAGACATATTGTGGTCAGATGTTCTTTGTACTCCCATGACAATGGATAAAGAAGAAGAGTTCAAGTCTTTGTGGGATACTGCTGAGATTGATGAGAATGGTTGGAGTCAGGTTTATATGAAAGTGTTGGATAGTGAGGTTGGTACAATTCCTCCACACAAGTACTTTACACCAGTAAAGAAGACACCCCCAAAGAAGCATGTATCCAAAAGAAATATCACACCAAATAAAGCAGCAGTATCTGAAGAAACTCAAGAACAAACTCAAGCACAAACTCAAGAAGAAACTAAAGCAGTATCCAATGATTCTAGTACACCAACAAGTTCAAGAAGAATCCCAAGGCTAGCAGTATTGTTTAAGAAGCAAATAAGAGGAAAAACTAAGAAGAAGTTGTTTGTTGAAATCTCAGATGATGATGAAGTATTGGAAGCAACAGAGTCAAATGTGGTTAATGACATTCTAGAAGTTTATGTTCCTAAATTCTGTGAAGAACCAACACAGGAAAGTGTAGCTGACATTCCAGATGAATTTGGTCCTCAAAGCACAACACAAGAGTTTAATCATGATTTCTGGGTTGAAGCTACAACACAAGCAAGTGTTCTTGAAGATATTTACATATTAAGTGAAGAGTATAAGAAAAGTGATGAGTTTGTAGTTTAACTTCCAAATATTGAAGAAGATGAGTGCCATCCTGATGAGGATATCAACAATGTCCCTGGATATGAACAAGAGCTTAAAGATGATATGGAGTACAAGAAGTTTTTGAAGAAGGTTGAGAATGGTTATTTATATGACAAGGGAAGTGACAGTGAGAGTGAAGGTGAAGGTGTTTTTGATAGTGTTGATGGGGATCCAGACTTTGGTGAAGTTGAGGTGGAAAATGACAAAGAAGGTAATGATGTTTCTTTACATTTGTTGTTTGTCATTTTTGTTGATTGTTATATTTGTTGTTTATTGCAAATGGGTACTAATGTTTTTGTTTTCTTAATTTAATTGCAGAAGACCATTTTGAAACTTACTGGATTCTGAGTCTGAAAAGGAACAAGAAGGTAATGTTTTTTGTTTACACATATTATTAACTCCATTGCTTAGAAATATGGTTGAAAATTAGGTATTTATGTGATTTGTTTTCCTTTATCAGATCAAGATGATGCTGTTGGGGTGGAGAAGGCTTCAGTTGAGTGTAGTGGTGTTACACATGACAATTCAGAGTTTGAGAAGGAATATGAAGATCACGTTAAGGAAGAAGATGGTCGGGATATTTCCCAGCTGAAGATGAAGAGTCATTGGATCCAAATGAACTCATAGTTGGAAGTAAGTTTATGAGTAAAGAATCTTTCTACAACCATGTGAATAACTACTGTATCATGAACAAACATCAGACTTATGCTACTAAGAGTTCTACAATTAAGTTGAGGGTCAAGTGCGTTCATTGGAGGACTCAAGATTGTCCAATGTTCATTTATGGCATGGTCAATAAAAGTGAATGTAAAACTTTTACACTTAGAGGCTTTAATGTCACTCACACCTGCAATGGTGACAAAGATGACTTGAACAAGCTTGCAACCCCAAAGTATGTAGCTGACTGGTACTATGAGAAGATGAAGACTGAGCTTGGAATTAATGAACCAGTACCATGTCCAGATGACTTAGAAACACAGTTCAACAATTCCAGGAAAGTTAATATAAGGTATCATACTGCATGGAGAGCAATGGTGAAGGTGTTGGAGAAACTACATGGCAGTTATGAGAAGAGCTACTCACTAGTGCTAGCATTTTGTGAAATGGTCAAGGTATAACATTTTATCTTTAAGTTTTTGTATTTTTGTAATTATATCAATTTCTTTGTTTGACAACACTTTCTTTAAGATTTTGTATTTTTGTAATTATCTCCTTAATATTGTCTATGTAATTTTAGTATGGAACAATCCCTGAAAATATACATGTCATTATGTTTGTAGATGACAAATCCAGGAAGTATAGCAACTTTTTCTTATGGAACTACAGACAACACTTTCTTGTCCATGATAATTTTCTTCAAATCCACTATAGTTGGGTTCTTGTATGGTTGTAGAAAGATCATTGGCCTGGATGGATGTCATTTGAATGGGAAGTTTGGTGGCGTGATGTTACATGCAACTGGACTGGATGGTCAAAATTGATTAGTTCCATTAGGTATCATGGTATGCAGGAATGAAACAATATAGAATTGGAAGATATTCTTGGAGGATTTGAAGAAGTTGTTGGGTGATGATCATGAGCTTACCTTCATTTCTGACAAGCAGAAGAGGATTTTAGAAGGTGTTGATTATCACTTTCCCTTGTTTGAGCACAGACAATGTGTCAGGTGAGCTCATTTATTTCCATTTATTTTTCAGTTTTCTTCCATTTTTTCCATTTAATCATTTGATTCATTTATTTTGTTTTAATTTTCAGTTGTTAATCATTTATTGGTATTGCAGGCACTTGATGGCCAACTTTAAGAAGTACTACAAGGGGTACAGTATTCATACTCATCTTTGGAATGATGCCAAGTGTTATAAGATCAAACACTTTAATGTAAAGCTTCATTACTTGTCTTGAATTACACAATTTTTATGCCTCACTTTAATGTAATGCCTCACTTTAATGTAATGCTCCACTTTAATTTTCAGCAACACATGGATGCCATGGAAGCTGAGAGTAAAGAGGCTGCAAGATTTCTCATGGATGAAAGGCCTGAAACCTGGTCTAGGGCTCATTTTCCACCTACTAGCAAATGTGAGCACATCAACAACAACTTCTCAGAATCCTTTAACAATATGGCCAACAAGATCAGAGACAAGCCAATATGCAAGCTAGGTTTGATGTATGGACAACTGGTGATGGGACTTCTCAACAAGAGGAGGAATGAAGCTGCAAAATGGAAGGATGGGGACCTTGTTCCAAAGGCAATGCATCTGATTACCAAGATGTGTGACTTGAACACAAATTTTAAATTAGAGAGTGTTGCTAGAGGGAAAGTATATAAGGTTACAAGTTTTCATGGAGCCATCTTTGTTGTGGATTCGCCAAAGAGGACTTGTAGCTGCTTGCAATGGGAATTGAGGGGTTTTGTCTGCCAGCATGTTGTATGTGCTCTAAAGCCATTGAAACCTGTTTGGGCTGAGTAAGTATTGTGATATTTCATTGCATTTGTTTTCATTTCTTTGTCCTTTTGTCCTTATAATATTTCATAATGATAACGTACTTTGGACATTTCTTAATTCTAATTGGTTTGTCCTAACTGATTTCTTTTTTACATGTTGGGTATTGTTGCAGGTATTGTGACAAGTATTGTTAGGTTGACAGCTGCAAGAGAACATATGCTCCAGAATTCAACCCATTGTTGGGCCCAGAAGACTATGAAAAGGTACATTATCACTATGAAAAGTCTCTGACCCATTCTTGCTTTTATCATTATCATTTGTTGTGCAATAAATAAAATATCCATATTTGATTCCTTTAGGGTTTCAGCCTTTCATTTATATATGATACTTTCTTTGTTTCCTTCTTCTTATACAGACAGCATTGAAAGAGATGATGAAACCTCCAGTTAACATCAGAAACGCAGGTAGACCAAGGGGAAAGAGAATTAGAGCCTATGATAAACCTCCACCTACAGGAAACAAGAGTATAAGATGCAAGAGATGTGGAGAACCAGGTTATTATGAAAAGACCTATGCTTGAGGAGCAGTTGGTTCTAATCCAAAGGTACCAAAGGCTAGAACCTGTGTTGATGGTGATACTTTCACAGCTTATGAATCTGGTCCATCAAAGAGGAACAAGAAAGCTGCAAAAGTTGTTCATGGTTCATCTGCAAGTCAAAGTACCGGTGTAAGGGGTGCAACTAAGACCAAATCCAATAGCCAGAGTTGTGTTGGTGAATCATCTAAGCAAGCTGCTGCAAGATCTTAAAAAGGTGTTAAGAGTAAGGCGACAACAAAAGTTGGATCTTCTCAAACCTCATGTATGAATCAGAATTTCAAGAAGATTGGTTCAGTTAGCAACAACGTCACCTTTACAATTTCAGATCCAAAGAGCAAAAAGAAAACAAAGAAGTATATGAAGATCTGAGTTGGTCATGTTGATTGAGTTTCATTTTGTTTAGAAGATATGTATGCATTTACTCCTTATCTTTTGTGTAGTTTAAGTGTGGAACTTTGAATGGGTGCAGTTTCTTTTGATGAACAAGTTATGAAATGTTCAATTACAAATTATAATTTCATTACATTTTCAGATTTTTCTTAAATTCATTACATATTTTCTAGTACTTTCCCTTTCAATGTTTCTTTTTTTTTTCAATTACAAGTGCATCTGATGCCCATCTGAAAGCATCACAGTCTTTCTTCTTGCATACCAGGTAAGCTATATTGACATTGTGCTTGCAAACCTTTAGTTCTAACTTTGAATTGCAGTTCTGTTTGAAGCAAGATTGATTTTGCAATGGACAATTGTTGAAAAAATGGTTTTCTTCTCCACAGGCAATGCAGCAATTTGGACTTGGAAGCTTGATTTGAAGTGCTGTAGTTGGAGAAGAAGCAAGATCAAACCACTCAAAGTAATTGCAGGTGGGATTCAAACATTTGAAGAAGGTCCTTCCATTTGTTTGATCTGTTTTAGATCTCAACAGTGCTCTAACTCCATTACAAGGTATATGTTTGCACCTTGAATATACCCATGGACAACTCTTGGTTTCATGGTATTCTTTGTCACACATATTACACTGCACCTTGATGCTGTTGCATAAGAAAATTAATCCATAGTAAGTGTCTGTGTACATAATGAAGATTAGCTAAAAGGAAGTGTCTGAACTAATATAGTAAAAATCAGTGCAAGAATCAATAGAATACCAATCTCCATTGAAGCTGAGACATCCTGCAATCATCACAATCTCTCAGTCTTAACATCAGACCCCTTGTATTCTCCATCAAGCTCACTGCAACACACCTGCAGTTTCATTGCAACCACACAACAGCATCAGCCTTAGCCAAATTCATTCTTCAGCACCGCCTGAACATATCTACCTGCAAACCAACTCTTCAAGGCCATCAGCTGCTGAAACCACCTGCAATTCGCATTCAAACTCAACCCAATTCAGACCGGATGAACCCCAAACTCCGTAGGATGCTGTTTAAAGAAAACATGAATGAAATATTGAGATTTTAACCATACAAATTCATCTTAATTCACACAAAACCCCCATATCAGTCCATACCTAGAATCCCAGGATTCTATTGTTGTATGCCGAACAATCACCACTGCCTGCAATTCCTTCGGCCATCAGAACACTCAAACTTTGAATACAACATCATCATTCTTCTTCAGAGTTCCACTCCTCCATCACTCCATCGACGATGTCTTATAAAACCTTCAGCTGAATTCCGACAAAGCACCAAATAAGACCAATTAAGGCAGCACTCAGCATGAATTAACGAACTCATACACAAACCAATTTCTTTCCCTGGTTGAACGGCGCCCACCATTTCTTTAAAACCTCTATTAATTTGAACCCCATCTTCTACCAATCACATGGCCAGAAACTTTGAGTTTCTTCTAGCATAACTTCTTCATTCAATCTCATCATCTCCGAGTCTCTGCATCTCCTCACCGGTTTTCAGATCTTAATCATTCATATCACTTATAATAATCCACCATTTCAATTCAACAGAAGCACCAGTTTCTTCTTAATTTCTGCTCGAGAACAAACAATACCAATTTCCTTCTCCACCAACTCCAACATCAACTCAGTTCAGAACCCTAATTCCTATTTCCCATCACAAATTCATTCTCGAGTTCATCTTCAACAAATCAACAAAACCCATCAAATATCGAACCATCAACTCCTCTCTGTGAATTCAATTTCATCAAAAACCTAATTTATTCTCCTCCAACCCAAACTTGATTTCTAGCAGCAGCAACACAAATTCCACAAATCGAACCCATAATTTCTTATTCCTTCAATTCGTAAACACCTTATCTTCGATTCAGTTGTATTCTGCCATCTAAAACATCAAAATCCCCTTTTTCTTCTTGGTTGCAAGATAGATCCAGATTTAAACCAAAACCCTAATCAACCACCATCAGTGGTTCGAATCAAACTCTCTCTATCCTTTTCTCCCTCGATCTCTTGTTTTATATCTCGATCTCTTTTTTTTTCTCTCGACAAAAATATTACAGCGGCGGTATCTGTGGGAGGAGAGGAGGGGAGAGAGTTCGAGTGATTGAGAGTGTTCGGTGAATAAACAAATGCTCCGAGAAAAAAAAACTGAATCCGAATGAAAATGATCGACGGACCATGTTTCGTTTGATCCACCCATACGGATTAAGAAAAGATCTTGACGGTTGAGATTGTATCTTGGATGCTCATACGAATTGAGCAGCATGTGTGTTTTTCTTTGTGCTAATACGAACTCATGTATTGGGTTTAATAATGAACTTTCGGCATGAAAAAAAATTCAAAAAAATATTAATAAATTTAGGACATTTTTATCGACATTCTGATATAAAAAATCCAAAAAATACATAAGAATGAATCAGGAAAATAAAAAATGAATTCGATAATTTGTGTGTTTCTTTGTGCTTTTGTGCTTTCTCTTTGTGCTTCTGGTTTGAATTTCGACTAGTTACATAGGTCATGAAGTAATTTCGGCTAGTCATACAGGTCATGAAGTAACTTAAAACTTAGCAGGATACATCATCGAAATCGACAAAAATGAAACTCAAGTGTTGATTTGAACTTCGAATGTGGTATAACGGCATACAAAGATGAACAAAGAAGCTCCGGAAGGGTTATGACTTCAAACTTAGCATAATACGCCATCGAAATTGATGAAAATGAAGCTTAGTGTCGATTCGAACTTCAAATGTGGTATAACGACATATAAACTATGAACCAAGAAGCTCTGAGAAGGTTCTAACTTCAAACATAGCATGATACATCATAAAAATCGATAAATATGAAGCTCAATGTCGATTCGAACTTCAAACTTGGTATAATGGCATATAATCTATGAACCACGAAGCTCTGAGAGGGTTTTGACTTCAAACATAGCATGATACATCATCGAAATTGATGAATATGAAGCTTAGTGTCGATTCAAACTTCAAATGTGGTATAACGACATACAAGCTATGAACCAAGAATCTCTGAGAGGGTTCTAACTTCAAACATAGCATGATACATCATCGAAATCGATAAATATGAAGCTCAATGTCGATTCAAACTTCAAACTTGGTATAATGGCATATAATCTATGAACCACGAAGCTCTGAGAGGGTTTTGACTTCAAACATAGCATGATACATCATCGAAATTGATGAATATGAAGCTTAGTGTCGATCTGAACTTCAAATGTGGTATAACGACATACAAACTATGAACCAAGAAGCTCTGAGAGAGTTCTAACTTCAAACATAGCATGATACATCATCAAAATCGATAAATATGAAGCTCAATGTCGATTCGAACTTCAAACTTGGTATAACGACATACAAACCATGAACGTTAAAGCTCTGAGAGGGTTGTGACTTCAAAAATAGCATGATACATCATCGAAATTGATGAATATGAAGCTGAGTGTTGATTCAAACTTCAAGTTCGGTATTATGACTTACAAACTATGAACCAAGAAGTCTGAAAGTTCACAAAAACGATGAACCCAACCATTTAATGGTAAGATTCCATGGAAATATTCTACGAAACCTTAAACACACACAAAACTTGGTAAGAACGATGAATATATCCATTTACAGGTAAGATTCCTTCGGAATATTCTATGAAACCTTAAACAAACCCTATTTTTGCATATTGTATGCATACCAGGCTCCGAGATCGAAACCTGGACGAGAGTGGACTACTATAAGTCAGAAGCTTGGTAAGAACGACGAATCCATCCATTTACAGGTAAGATTCCTTCGGAATATTCTACGAAACCTTAAACAAAGCCTATTCTGGCATATTGTATGCATACCATGGCCCCGAGATCGTAACCTGGCCGTGAGTGGACTACTATAAGTCGGAAACTTCTTAAGAATGATGAATCCATCCATTTACAGGTAATATTCATTTGGAGTATTCCCCAAAACCGTAAACAAACCCTATTATGGCATATTGTATGCATACCCTGGCTCTGAGATCGTAACCTGGCCGTGAGTGGACTATTATAAGTCGGAATCTTCGTAAGAACGATGAATCCATCCATTGACAGGTAAGATTCCTCCGGAATATTTTCAGAAACCTTAAACAAACCCTATTTAGGCATATTTTATACATACCCAGCTGGCTCCAAGATCGAAACCTGGCCAGGAGCGGACTACCATATAAGTATGACAGTTCGCAAAAACGATGAATCCAACCATTCACGGGTAAGATTCCATAGGAATATTCTCATAAACCTTTAACACACACAAATTCGTCAACTTCGAGAAAGAAAATGCCTCCGAGATCGAAACCTGGTCAGGAGTGGACTACTATAACCCAATCTCAATAAACCTCCGAGATCGAAATTTGGTAAGATTCCATGGGAATATTCTAAATAACTTCAAACTTTTGGATTCACGATTTTGGTCCTGGAAAAGTTTTCGGATATTTCTACCCAATCTCAACTTCATCATCACCAACAAGTAATCTTACACAGAGTTGAACACTTACCACCTCCACTGATTTCTCAAAGGTCTATTACCCAGATTGATCAGTAATCTACTGAGGATATGTGTTGTCTTTGGAACTTATTGTTTTGAAATTTGAGTTATATGGTTTTGGAAGGGCAGTTACATTTTTGAACTTAACCCTCTTTGGTGAAGTTGTTTGTGATTGCAGAATGTGCCAGATTTTGCCAAGCAGTAGGAGACCAGTTTGAGAAGTACTTGGCTTATGCGATGCCAATTCTTACGGAGAAAAATGTATGTGATTGTTTACAGAGAAAAATGTATGTGATTGTTTACATAGAAGGCATGTATGTGATTGTTTACAGAGAAGATTTCGCGTTGTTTGCGGCTTAGTCACCTGAGCATTATTTTTGAGCATTACATTTTGTTTTACAACTCTTATGAAGGGTTGTCAAAAAGTTAGTGTATTAAAGAACCACAAACTTGACAGAACATGTAATAGTGTAGGTATGGTCAGTGGTGTAGACTTCCATGCAGGAGGCTGAGGATCAAATCCTCCCATCTTCATTTCTTTCAACGTGCTTCAACAACACTTATAAGTGTTGTTATACATTTTTATTAAAAGAAAAAGACAAAACTTGTGAACGGTAAGGATGGTTGATGAGCTAGACTTCCATGTAGTAGATTCATATTCGAATCTCCCCTCTAACCTCATTATTTCCAACATTCTATATTTCCAACCTCATTAAATTTTTACTTATGTGTTTTCTCGTATCGATCTACCGTTGTGCGCGACTCATTGGATGCTTGATATAGCTATCCTTTGTAAGAACAATGAAAGCAGGCTTGGCACAAGCAGTCCTGCCTCCTTGTATGGTCCTTACACTTTTTTCTATAAAAGAAGGGATATAAATTAAAATCTAAGTCAATATTCTCATAAGAATTTCACGACGATAACAAGGATATGAGCAATAGTGGAAGTGGATGGAACGTGGCGTTAGCCGCTTACAAAGTGATAACACACAATCTGTGGACATTTCATGACCATAAAAAGGATATCAACAACAATGTATTCATTAGATTTGCATATTTTACAATAATTTCATGTCAAGTTCTCCAAGTTTTGGTGATCATGATCTATCTATATTCTATACAAGTTTGCAAGTAGTTATCCAGCATTTGGATGTACATGGCTTGGGCTTTGAAAACTTAGGTCCAGTTTTTCTTTTCCGGTCAGATAGGTCAGCCATAATTACGTTTCAGCGGTTAGATTTTTAATCAACGATAGTGATTTGATATAAACTAAACGGGCATATTTTCAAGTCCTATAAGTAGTACGATATAATTTTGTGTCTCCATAGACCCTTAAAAAAGGACTCACCGCCTAACCCTAAAAACAAAGCAACAACATTCAGATCTCAAAAATAATGGAAGATGGTTCAATAAGATTATCAGCAGCCACAACAAAATAAGTGTAGCATAATGATTTCTCCTCTCAAAAATATCAAATTTACCAAATTTTCCAAAACACCAGAAATAACAGATCTACTTCGTGGGCGTTTCCCCAGACATTATAGAAAGAAGATGAGTATGGTTGGAGTAGAATTCCTGACTTTCATAGAAACAGCATTTTGATAAATTGCTGCTGTAACCTAGGAAAATGTGATCATGGGGGTGCTTTTTGTTTTAAACGGAGAAGGACGAAAGTCTGATCTAGAATCTGATTTGGTAAAGAAGGATAAGGGAATTGTGATCTGATATGTGTTTCAAGTGGATTTAATCGAAGTTAAGAGAAATTGGAATAATTTCCAACATCACTCAACACAATTTCTGCAAAAAAAACAGAAATACTAGTCACAAATGAGAGAATTCCTGAATTACGAAACTCATAATCACTACCGTCTAGAATCCAAAATGACATATATCCCCACTCACTTCCCCCTCTTATGTGTCATGTAGGTATTGCTTAAGCCAATAATAATTGGACCCCTGCTAATCCCAATCTAAGGGATTAAGGACTAAGGATAATGCCACCTAATGGGAAAGGGGTGGGAGAAGTGTGGCAGCTTCCATCTAGAATAACGCCGGTCAGAAAGAGCGGACAGTCACAAGTAACTCAGCCGTTAGAGTAAATGTCAAGGTTAAAATCAAACGGTTATTATTTAACCTAAACTAAAAGGGAAGACCTCTCTCGTCTTTATAATAAACATAAACAGTAAATGGTAATATTGTGCCTCCATAACCCTAAAATACTGACGGCAGCAGTCTCTCATCTATGATGATTATCATCAACCGGAAAATCATGGAAGAGAGTTGTTCACTTTCAATAGCATCATCATCAATAACAAATCATAATAATTTCTCCTCTCAAAAATATCAAATTTTCAATTCAAATCTTCTGCTTTATCGTCGATCTCTGTCTGATCTGGGGAAACATCAGTTTCAATTCAATACTCATCATGTTCCGGTAATGCTCTATTCTTGAGGTTTTTCATAAGATCTCACCGGAGCATATTTGGTTTATCATTAATAATAAAGTCTACCTTACTGGATTTATAATTTGATTAATCTAAATTGGTATTTTCAACACCATGTTTCAATGGATTTAAGCATGTCTGAAGGTATTCTTAGTTAATATTACATCTTGCTAGAGAGACACAAAACCCATAAATTTAGTTTCTAGTTGTAGATGTTTCTTTGTGTTACCCAACGAGGGTGATAATACTAATGGTAACGAAGGGTCCAACCGTCCAAGTAAGGTGGAATCGCATAAGACTTTTCAGAACTTCCAGCACCAAAGAATGGGAAATTAGAAAATGATATACATGAATTGCTTTTGGGGTTCAAAATTATGCAAAAAATTTGTGTTTCCAAGAAACTGTTAATTTATTCATTAGTTTTTGCAGATTTAAGATAAATTTCATGTCAAGTTCTCCAAGTTTTGGTGATCGTGATCCAAGTTTGCAAGGTTTTTCCTCCAGCATTTAGGATGTACATGTACGGCTTGGGCTTTGAAAACCTAGGTACAGTTTTTACTTTCCGGTCAAATAGAACGGTCAGTCACAACAACGAATCACCCGTTAAATATTTAACAAGATTGAAATCAACAATAAGGATTAGATCTTCACTAAACGGGCAGATTGTTATATGACTTTTGCTGAAAGTCTTTTTCCGGTGCAGAAGAAGCAAATAAGTAGCACCACATCCGGCAAACTCCTATAAGTAGTGCAGTATAAACCCTAAAAGAAGCACACGCGGCCTAACCCTAAAAACAGAACAACAAACCAGCAGCATTCAGATCTCGAAAATCATGGAAGATAGTTCAATAGGATCATCATCAGCAGCAACGAAGCATAATGATTTCTCCTGTCAAAAATGTAAATTTTTTCCATTCTTGCAATGCTTAATCGATTGGTTGAGGTTGGGTTATCAACTAATTTCGGGCAGGCCTTCACAAAACTTGAACAGTTTGCCCAAATCTTATAATTCAGCATTTTGATAAATTTCTGTTGGCGGAGAAGAATTTGATCGTGGGAATTTCTTTGTTTGTTTTTGGCGGAGAAGGATGAGAGTGATCTGGAATCTGATTTGGTACAAAAGGATGAGGGGATTTTGATCTGTTATGTGTTTTAATGAAATGGATTCTGAATAACTTAATCGAAGTTATGAGAAATTGGAATAATTTTGAAGATCACTCAACACAAGTTCTGCAAACAACAAACTCTGAGTTGCTGAGTAAGCTAGCATTTGGACAAGACAAACTCTGAAATTCTCCAAGTCAAGATCTTTAGGAAGACAGGATTTATGAAAGTGTTCAATAGAATCAGCCATGTAAAGGATTTATTTATTTATTTTGTAACAAGTCCACGTGTCTGTTTATTTATTTATTTTACTTGATGTGTTTCCTTGTATGTTCTGTGGTGTTCAACTCATTGGTAGTTTTGTATAGCACCACAAAAAAGAGGTACATGTACATCTGAAGTTGGGTGAACCTATCGGATCTTCAAGAAGTGGTACCATTTATATTGTGAGTCTGCATACGGTGATTGTAAGTGTCTATCAATTTTGCTCTAAATTACTTTAATGCATGTTTACTTGGATGTATTACTGGTTTCAGACTTCTCAGATATGTATCGTTAATGCTAGCTTACTAGCGAACCAGTGATATCATGGACTTTAGTTAGATGTATTCGAGGGTCCAAATTAGGAGGCGTGATATCATGGACTTTTCAGAACTTGCAGCACCAAAGAAGAATAAAATAAGGTTACCAAGATCAAAATCAAGCTTATTAGCGAACCACGCTCCCCTTCCGGCACAAACTCTGATCATATCCATCACATGTTCATCCTTCTCGGCAAATGCTAGCGCATGATCCGCATATATAAGCAAAAGTAGGCGATACACAGACTCCACCTAATCCACACATCACAAGATTCACATCAAGGTTTAGATTTCATTTTACTAAAATGCAACATTCTTAGTTAAAAATCGAAGTCTATATAGCGGATCACATAATTCCATCACTCGCTATTCTTACAATCGAAAATTCTCCAAGTTTTGCAAGAAATCTCCAGGGCACGCATGGTTTGCTCATGGCTTGGGCTTTTAAAACTTAGCTTCTGTTGTTTTTGGGTCTGTTGCCCTCCTCTTTAGAATTCTCCACGTGCAACAAAGATATAAACCCTACCGTACATACGAGAAATGCCGGTCAGAAGCAACGGTCAGTCACAAGTAGGATTCAGCCGTTAGATTGACTTACAAAACTGAAATCAACGATAATAAGTTAACCTAAACTAGACGGGCAGATATGAAATCCATATAAGTAGTACAGTATGAGTTGTACTCTTGACCTTAAAAAAAAACTCAAACTAACAAAGCGGCCGCATTCAGGCTTCTCATCTATGATCTTCAACAGGAAAATCATGGCAGATGGTTCAATTTCAATTGCATCAACAACAAGAAAGCATAATGATTTCTCCTCTCAAAATTGCAACATATGCCTGAACCTCAGGTGCTGTTTTGTCGAGCTTCATCAGATGTTGTGATTAAGGTAATCTGAAAAGAAAGGTTCTGTGGTTAAGCAATCTGTTAAGAAGATGAGTTTTGCCTGGGTTGAACCTAATTTCTATTTGTTCAGAGTTTCCAATCCTTGGACCTGGTACGGTAGAAAAGGATGAAAACTTTTCTGACTTAGGCACTGTCCAATGAGCTTAAAATAGTTCTGGATGAGAGAATTTCAGATCTGAAAATTACTATTTTTTGTGATGGGTTTCCGAAGAATTTAATCATAGTTATGAGATATAAATATTTCTGGATTTACATTTACACTTAAAAATATTTAGTTCATTGTTTATGTATTCTGTTGTCTTGTATAGATGTTCTTGTTTCTTTTAGATGATTTCTTTTTTGAATCTTTTTGTCTGGTTTCCATAATTCCACATTGTAATTTGCTCTGCAAACATTGGATTCAAGATTTCCCCATTAAATTTCTTATATAAAAGTTGTGTCAGCTATGTAAGTAGACACAAGGTTTAAGAGTTATATCCATTAAGAGTTGATTCGGCAGCAGCAATCCAGGACGAATGTGTGAATCAATCTCATTCTAGTTTTGAGAATGAATGGTGTTTCAAAATCAGCAAGTAATGGTCTTAATACTGATGATCATGCATTAATGTGTGAGATATTATGATGGCTATAATAAGACTTGGAAGGTGTTAATTGATGAAGATACATATTTTTTTTTGATCTAAGCTTAACGAAATTGAAAACACCTCGAATTTTCTTTATCACTTACAAAAATACCAGTGAAATGAAAAAAAAAAAAAAAAGCATTAGATTGGATGGCAGCTGATGGATACATAGTTTACATGAAGAAAAAAACAGATAAGAAGCACCACATCTGGCAAACCTATTTTAGACCGGATTTATGGCCTGAGCTTTGAAAACTTAGTTTCATTTTTTCTTTCATACTTGAAAGTCAAGTGGTTCAATTGAGTTACCTCATTAGAGTTCTCCAAGCACCACGTCAGTCACAACTACCATTCAGCCGTTAGATCGAATTTCAAAATTGCAATCGACGATACAAAATAACCTAACTACATCTCTAACACTTATAAAAGTAAAGTAGCAAAACCCCAACCCTAAGAAAACAAATAACAAAGCAGCAGCAGCAGCATTCTCTATCTCTCTGTGATTATCATCATCAACAAAATCATGGAAGAGGGTTCAATATGATCATCAATAACAGCAAGATCTGTTTGTTTGAGAATAATGATTTCTCCTCTCCAAGATGTGGAATTTTCGGAAGTAGTTAAGATGAGTGCGTCTTTCCAGTGATTTGAAGACCATACCATTCATCTCCACCACCTATTCTGCTATGATGTCAGAGTCATACTAAGAAGAACACACTTGTTTGGGTTTTACTCTTTTCACCGCTGACCAGAATCATCTCATAGAATCAGAAAATCATCAGATCTAGATTTTCGTTTCAGTTTTCTTATATCTTCGTTGGAGTATCTCAATCGTATGTTTGAAGGAATTTTGGTTTTAGAGAAATTTGTTTACTTGGCTCAGGAGTGTCATGTTGAATCAGTACAAAGTAATTTGTATGCATTTCAGCATTTCTTTTTTGTGTGTTGAATCAGATTTTTTTTTTTTTTTTTGGATAAGCAAAAAGAGAATTACAGGATATGGACCTGACACTGCCTATTGGCAGAGATCCTATCAGAGTTTAGAATGTCAAATAAACAACTAGGAGGATAGTAGCTATTCGTACACGTTGCATTTGCATTAGTTATGTTGACTAATTCAAATGCTGCCTGATTAGCTTGCTTAGGTACATAACAAAAAACAAAAGTCTTAAACATATCATTGGTTAAACTATTGCTCCGAATGTTGTTGGTACGGTAGTCTTCCCATTGGGATTTAGCCTGCCAACCCAGATGGTTCCTTTCGCTATTTAGTTCTTTGATGATATTGCTGCAACTGGATTCCATAACGTTGCCTTGTTTGCCTATAGATCTTCCCCATTCAATAGCCTCCAGTAATCCCAGCAGCTCCATCTCATCCTTGGTTCGAGCTGCCATTGTTTTAGTTCTTACCTCCCTGCAAAAACCCTTACAATTTCTAAGAATGATAGCAACAACACCTACCTAAGATTCTAGGCTCCATTTCACTGCTACATTAAGCTTTAGTCTGCCTAAGTGGGAGAAATGCCAGCTATGTGTGACCTTAGCTTGTTGGTCAGTTCTAGGTTTAACAACAACAGTTGGCAAGTGATCATTTTAGGAATCAAAAAACATCCCATCTGGTAGATTGGCATGGATTCCAATGTAGATTTAACAACAACAGTTCTCGCGGATGGAGAGAGATTTATTCCTTTCCAGTTTTGTAGCCTGCCTTTGAATCGTTTGGTCATGGATTCAAAGCACTTAGTTTTTGAGCCTGAAATGAACATGGGAGTACCTAAGTAGTTGTCTTCCATGTGAATTTTCTTTACCTTAAGAATATTTATTATCATTTTACCAAATCTACTAGGCTAACTTAGGATTGAAAAAAATACCCGACTTTTGGAAATTGATCATCTGCCCTGATCCCTTACCAAAAGTGTTAATGATGTCAAGAAGGTTTCTAGCTTCCAAAAGAGATGCCTTAGCGAAGATTAGGCAGTGGTCCACGAATCAGATTTAGGATCTATTACTATTTTGTGAAAGTCCTTGATAAAATAATCCATGTATAGGATTTATGAGACGCATTTTTTGTAACAAAATCTAAATCTGATTTCTAAAAATGGCAGAACAATAAAGAATTATTATTATATTATCTTTGGAGCCGAATTTTCCTTTGTTCCATTCGCAAAATGTGTGATAGCTAGATTATTGTGAGTGAGATTGGCAAAATTAGGTCTCCACCATGTATTTGTTTAATTACTCAAGGTTCTTGGGATACTTACAATCCTAAATCATATAGGATTTTCGCTGAAAGTCTTTTGATCAAACAGAAGAAGCACATAAGAGGCACCACCACATTGGACAAACTTCAATGCCATATAAATGAGTAGTTTATTTTGACATTCTTGCTTTGGGTGTTCCAAATAAGTGTTAGAGTTGCAGATTTGTTAGCAATAACAAATTTAAACAAGATTTGGTGATGATACTCTATTTATAAATTTGCAGAATATGAAGAACTCTCAAGTCAAGTAGCACTGGAATTATCGCTTGGGCGTTAAAAACTTTAGGGTATTTTTTTACCCTCAAGTGGGTCAGTCTCCCTCGTCATCTTTAGAATAAATACTCCACCCTGTAGAATAAAAAACGGTCAGTTAAGAGTAGGATTTATCCGTTAGATTAAATTATAAAATTGAAATCAACGATGCTAACTTAATCTGAACTACACGGGCAGATCTATCTGGTCTTTATAAGCAAGTATAATTTCGTGCCTCCCTAACCCTAGAAACCAAACAACAAAGCGGCAGCACTCTCTCATCCATCCGCGCTTGTTATCATCTGCCTTACGTTACCGCAACAAAATCATGGAAGAGTGTTCAATAGGAGGACCATCAACAACAACACAACATGTTTGGTATAATGATTTCTCCTCTCTGATAATATAATTTTTTTTCTTCTAAATAGTCTGTTTTGGACTATCGTTTTAGGGTATCGAGAGATGTCACTGGAGCATTGTATTTCGAGCATGTTCTTTCAGACTTGTATTCATCTTTGAAATTCAGATCTGGTTTGATCGGAAGATGTGAGAGGAGCATTTTATTTTTCCCGTGGTACTAAAATATTTACTAATCCTCCATCAAATGTTGTATAAATTTGTATTTGAGCTCATTAAAACAATAAAACAATTTGTATTTGAGCTCATCAAATTTTATAGAGGACCATGATATACAAGAGGTGAATAGTTCACTTGAATTTTTCAAGGATGAAGAGGATTTCGTGCTACAAGAGAATGTGCGAGGTTTGTCTAACCCTTTTCATATTGATTCTTCTCCTTTACCTCTTATTAGTTTGAATGTATGTGCTTCGAGAGTATTGTTGAATGACTTTATTTCGCGATATCCTCTATTAGAGATACTTGATTCTCATGCTATGCAGGTTTGTGAACAAGAAACCATGAAAGTTCCCGAATTCTATATTTTATACCCACTTCTAAGTGTGGACAAGAATAAGTGTGGAGGAAACTTTTATCGGTTAATAGCTTCGTTTCTGTTATATATTACAAATATTTGTGTGAAGCTAGTGTTTGCAAAACAGGTTCTATGGAAGGATCCTCAACTTTTCAGGTTATTGGTGTATGGGGAATCGGTCTTGCAAGTCGGGCTGACGATTTTAAACCAAGCGCTAAATGGGAGGCAACCCACTGATTTTGTATATCTATCTCTATCTTTTTATATCTCAAGTCTTTTATCTTTATTTTCTTATTTTGGATATTTGCATTTCAAAACTCCAACTTTTAGATATTTTTGAACAATATAGAATAAACACTAGCCTTTCTAAGTAGATGGAATTTTCTCTTGACGATGAGGTATATATATTGGCTAAGTTGGGATTAGATGCCAACTAAATAGGTTGTTTAGTGTTTATCCTCTATTTTTCAGAAATAGCTATGAGTTGGAATATCAGTTTTTTATCATGCATTTTATTTTCTTATTGTGTGTATATATCATGTTATGAATTTCCCATCTTAAATTTTACTTTGGATGACTTAATTTACATTGAGGACAATGTAAAGTTTAAGTGTGGGGGAGCGTTTTCGCATATAGAGTTTTTTAACCTTGTTAGTTTTTCCCTTTATGATTAAAAAAAATTTTGCTTTATACACTCCAAAACGTAGAAATATGTGTGTTTAGGATGACACTATCAATCTAAATGGATGGAACCATCTTGGCTGCGGGAGTTGAGGAACCCATTAACTACAAGGAACAGAATTATTCAAGTGTTAGAAATAATATGAAAGTTGTTACCATATATCAGAATATCACCATATCACTTTCTGTTTTTATTTTTGCAAACTTTATGCTATATCTATGTGATTTGGTGGGTCACTAACATCGAATTGTTATTGCTGCTAGGATGAAATAGTGTGGTTGAGTTACTAAAAAAAGAAAAAAAAATAAGACCGACCAATTGTCCAAACGGTGTACTTAAAAAAAAAAACAAATTGACACTTGGATAGCAATATGTGGGTGTTCTCCCTGTCTCCGTCGCCTAAGCAAGCGTGGAACGCAGGATCCATGGGAATTACCATGTAATCTTCTGAAAAGAATCACGCGCTTGGATCAAAAAAAAATATTGAAAAAATAAAAGAAAAAGAAATTTATTATTTTGTTGAATAAAATCGACTCATGGTTCCCTTGTATATGCCAGTTGAGTTGATCTAGAGTTAAGATTATCGACCGCTGGTTCCCTTGTATATGCCAGCTGTGTTGATATTAGAACTCAGACCAGTAGCTCAATCCAATAGGATTTTTAGGTTTGTTTTGGCAGTGACCTTCAGACAGATATGGGAAACACCGTTCACCTTAGTCAACAGTCCGCCACCATCTACTTTCTATATCCATCTTCTTAATCTTTTCATGTGATTGTGGTTGATTAGATTCCAAGTATCGTGGTTGTGTTCAACTTTCTGATAAAGCTTTATTACTAATTTATGAATTGGATTTGAAAGTGGGTACTTCCTCTTGTAATCATTGATAGTATGCCAATTACAAAATGTTTAGTGTCATTTTTAGACTTTTCACAGGTGACTGGAGTTCGGAAGTATAGGTTTTGTAGGTAGACCTCTTGTAAACCTTCACGAGACTATAACTCGTCCACTAGGGACAACTAGGGGTTCAAAGGCTTGTTATTTATGCTAAAAGTGATTGTAGCCTCGACGAGACGGAGTTGTATGTATGTTTTAGAATTATTTTGTTTTATTTGGTCGAGGACTAGCAAAGTCTAAGTGTGGGGGAATTTGATAGGCGCGATAAACACCTAAATTTATATCTATTGTTGATGCTTTCTTTGCGAGTTTTCTTGTAAATTATGTATCTTATGTTTCGTTTTGAGCTACTAGGTGCTTTGGAGTCATACGACGCAAAAGAAGGAGAAACCAGCCAGTTTGAGCAAGTAGGGCCATTTGGTCATTTCGCAGGATATTGATATCTGGAGCCCAGTCAAGGATAAGGGACAACCAGTGGAGTCTCACTAAAAGCACCCATGGGTGTTAATAGCTTACCCAGACTATTAGACCTAACTAGGTCGAATTGGTCTTGTTGTTCCAGACAACACAACCCCTTTTCTATTCAAATTCAGACAGCTGCAGAGGAGATTTATTCTGCTGCTGCCACGGATCGAAGAAGAAATGAAGAATTAATGAACTCAGGGGTTTGTGTCAATAGAAGTTAAGGTTTTTAACATAGAGAATCGAAGGTTTACTATGTCGATTTGATGAATCAGAGGATAGCAATGGAGATTTGAGTTCTGAAGTGAATTAAAGAGATGGGTTTACAGTGGATGTGTAATTGGTTCAGTTTAGGGTTCACTGGTTGAATGTGAAGGATCTGTTGTGATGATTTTCAAGGGTTTCGAAAGTTTTTTTTGTGTTGGGTAGAAGACATGAGTTTTTCTGGTGGTGTTCATATGCTGTTAATTTGTGAGATCTAAAAGATGGGTTTGATGACTGTTGGGAATTGAAGACTTTTGTTGCTGTTGATTTACCGGGAGAGACTGGAAGAAATATGTTATTTATGATGAATTTGAGAGATTGAAGCTGAGATAGTGATTCGATGTTGCAAGCCATGGTCGCGGACGGATGGGTTAAGAGCAGATTTGAAGGCACTGATGGAGTGGTTATTATGCAATGGAGCAGCTGAGACGGGTGCAGGTGAAATGCAGAAGGTGCAAATGGGTCTGGTTGTATTGCTTGTGACAGAAGTGCGGTTTGAGTTTTCTGAAAGAATGGGACTGCAAGCAAGAATCTTTGGTGATGCTATGAGATGTGGAATGAGATTGATGGTGATTACACCAAACTGAGATTACAGGGTATATGTAAATGCTGTTGTGCAGGGTATGGCTGCAATGGAGAGTCCGGGCTTGTATGGCTGTTTGGATGCAAAACTGACAGGTATCTTGTTATCGGGCCTGCAACTGAATTGGCCTAAGCTGTGAATTGGGCTTCGCTTTGCCTGGCTTGGAACTGAATTAGCATGTGCCGGATACAGAGATGGGGTGACCTAGTTCTGAAAGTTAAAAATACAACAATACTATAAAAGGGAATCCTTCTCTACAAAGGAAGGGGGATCTGTATATCTTTTTAATCTCTTCTTCTACTTTTGTTCTAGGGTATAGTTACATGATAGGTTTTCTCTTCCTTCTTGTTATGAACTCCATGAACATGAGCTAAGTTTATATTATTGGTTATGGAATAATTTGATTTCACACAACATGATTTCTTGTTTGATATATTAGTTTTGTCTCAATATTATCGATTATGATTCACTAGAAATATCGCCATGTATGATTAAATATTTGTTTTGTCAAGTTGCAAATTGGTAGAACTCACATGCATATCTATTGGTATATTAGAGTTTATTATACGTAAACGTGATAAATTTCCGATTGCAAGTAGCGTAATTGTGAATATTGCTTGTAGTGGTACATCCTAGTAATCGCAAGTGAGTCATAACCTTTGTTAAATCGGATTAGTACTTTTACATGTTCGATTGCTTTGATTGGTCTGATTTTATGGAACTTAGTGCACCTAGGGAATTAAACTTGATTAGTGCTTTTACACGTTAGGTTGTTCTTTTAGGTAGAATTCATACTCACATGTTTTAATGTGTTTGTTGATGACAAGAGGAAATTAGCGGGATATTCTTGCGATCAAGGTATCATAGGGCCTTTGATAATGAGAGATTAAAATATCAATTCTATTCATTAAGACAAGAACATGTTAGCGAATGAAAACGAAATCCTTAACCAATATCTTTATATCCTTGATTTGCGTGTTTATTTCTTTGTTTGCTTTTATTTTATTTCAGTATATAAAAATCAGAAAACCCCCCATTGGTATTTATAGGAAACCGAAACAATTTGACAACCTTAGTCCTCTCTGTGGGAACGATCATTTCTTGCCCTTGCTATATTTTATATTTTGAGTAGTGAGAAAGTAATTTATTTTTGACGCCTACGACAGTGATCATAGTAGTAGAAGACATGGACATATAAAAGGGTCGTTTATGACTTCTACACACTTGACATTCAATACAAGAGAGTGGTTTATCAGAAAAGTTTTAAATTTTATCTAGCCTACTAAGAGATTGAAAAGATGGATGTGGTAATCTCCTATGCCATATTGTTGAAGAAGCTTTATTGCAGGCAAAAGCAGTATTTGGCAGAGAAGCTGTAGACTTTCCATGTAGGGGAGCAGTAATGTTTCCATGTAGAGGATAAAGACCATTTTTACTGAGCCCTTGAAAAAGAACCATCCCTGAGTTCAAGTCCTTAACAGTAAAATCATTTGAAGTAAATGTCAGAGAGCAGTTGTTATCTCTAGTGAATTTATAAACTGAAATCAAGTTTTATGAGGCTATGGAAACATGTAGAATATTTTTAAGTGAAAAATCTTGATTTGGTACTGAAACAATAGAAGAACTAGTTTTGTTAATTCTCGTACCTTCACCATTTGCTGTAGTAATAGTATCATTACTTCTAGAAGTAGAAGTTGAAGCAATGTTTGAAGCATCTGCAGTCAAGTGATGTGTAGCACCTGAATCAACATACCAAGGATTTTGACCCATAATATTGGTTGAAGCAAGAATTTCCTGTAAATTTCTAGGAGGATTTCTTCCTTGATAAGAAAAGTTAATCATGTTCCAACACTCATCAGCAGCATGACCATATTTATGACAGATTGGACAGGTAGGTGTCTCACCAGAAGAAATAGAATTGAAGGAAGATGGTCGAGGTACGGAAGTAGGATAGGCAACATTAGAAGAAGAATATGGAGATGGTAGAATACCATTACCTCTATCAAAACCTCTACCAGCATTAGAAGTACGACCTCCTTGATTAAAACCTCTTGAAGTACCTATGCCTAGATTACTAGTAGAAGCATAGAATGCTCTATTGGTAGACTCAATTGATGAACTAGTAATCTTGTTGTTAATAACCAACTCTTCAATAAGAAGTAAGTTGTTTAATTCAAGACTAGTGACTGGTGGATTTATGATTCTCACCGATGTTGCAAAAGAATTAGAATCAGCATTTAAAACACCCAAAGTAACAACTACAATCTCTTTATCAGATATAATAGAGCCATCAACCGCTAATTGATCAGTAAGAGATTTTATTTCACTAGTATATGCAGAGATAGAAGAATTCCCTTTCTTAACATTCATCAATTTAGTCTTTAACTGTATAGCATGAGTAGAAGAAATACGAGCAAAGCGATCAGAGATACCTTTCCATAACTCAAAAGAGGAAGTTGCAGAAGCAAAGTATAAGATAACACTATCAGAGATGGTTGAGTTGATCCACATCATGATGGTTGAATCTTAATCCATCCAATCAGTATATAACGGATTTTCAACTACATTATTAGCATTTGCCCGAGTTGTATATTGAACAAGACACCCATAAGAACCATCTAGATATTTCAAGATCTTGAATTTACGAATAACATGAAGCATTAAGGCTTTACAGTTTAGAAAATTATCATCCTTCAGTTTCAATTGTACAATACTAGTGAGTTGATTGATTGGTATTTTAGAAATTGAGTGAGAAGTAGGGTTTTCCATTTGATTTAGATCTGAAGATTGTAAAGATGAAGAAGAAAATTGTAGAAAGTATCAAGAAAATCAAGAAACTGAGAACGATGTAGATCGAGAATAGAATTTTCAGAGAAGAATAAGATATGTAAAATTGATGATGAAGATGGAGATTGCAGAAGTTGATTGAAGAGACAGAATCAGAGTAGCAAGATAGTTGCAGAAGCGATATGTAGATCGAGTTTCCGTCTCATACCATAGTGGAACAGATATTGAGAGGAAAAGATAATATTTCATTACAGGGAAGAAGTCCGTACAAGAGCATTAAATACTGACTGTAAAACAGAAGAAATCACACGGACCATACATGTGTGTTAATCCTAGACATGAACTAATAATAGAGACAGTTAATAGTGTACACAGTAATTATTAGCAGTGATAGTAATGTTTCCATGTAGAGGATATGTTACTAACATCAACTTATAGTCCTTTGATCATGGAATGTCCTTGACAACTAAACTGATTCTGAGTTTATCCAACACCACATGTGGTCGCTCCAGCGGACACTTAGGTGAACTTGCAATGTGTGTGTAAGAGGGTCTGGAAAATGATCACATATGAGACCATGCTTAAAATGCTTCTTCGGAAACGCCCCTAAATACAAGTAAAGATATAAGCATGGCTTTAGAACAAGCATACAATTACAAGTTAATCACATCCGAATAGCATTTTAATCTTTGTCAATGATCCCAATACATGACAGAATGTATCATTAGATGGCAATGGCCTTTCTGAAATCAACCGATCGATCGAAGTATCTCAAACTATCACAAAACGTTCAGCTTGTGTTATTCTATTACAATTATGACCACCAGCAGAAGCATAATAATGATATCTCACAATTTTCTGATGATTCAGTAGAAATGTATAATGAAAATAATTGTCTCCTGCTGCTGATCTTGTATCCAGAAGCTGCAGTAATCTCCGACCTAAATTCATTTCTTGCTGAATCTATGAGAGAAGGAAAAATGTAGATTGAGAGCTTTTGAGTTTAAATTTGTGAGACCCCTTTCAGAGAGACATGGAAAAAATAGAAAGAGAACTGGGAACTTATTTGAAAAACTACAGTCTCCTGGAGGAAAAAAAAAACGGGTTTATTAAGCGGGGCATTGTGGTAAACCTCGGGTAGTCGGGTTAACTACGTCTGGCTGAGGCATAGATGCAATAAACGTGAGTTGCCCTAACTACTAGGAAATGCTTGCACTTGGTACATATTTGGTGATCACCTTGAAAAGAAGACTGACATTCAAATGGCGTACGTATCACCAAGCGTAGGCTAGAGTTTTAAGAGAGCTATTGTATTGATTAAATTGTTTTAACTAATTCAGACAAAACCTATCCTTTTATTGACTGAGGCATTGAGCAACAAAAAAGAAAGAAAAATGCAATAAGACTTACAAGAGAGCTACAATATTCAAAGGATGTAGAAGATAATAGAGTAATTTATCATGGAGATACTGCTAACTTAACTCAGTGAACTGCCGTTAATTTCACACTGACACTCCTGGTGGTTGATATACTCGCTACTTTGTGCGTCATCACATGTTCAAGTATAATCTCCCATCAAGAGAAAATCGTAAAGAATACAAGTATAATCTCACATCAAGAGAAAATCAGCTATAACTACTTCCAAAATCACTATTTTGATTACTTTGAACGAGTAAAGGTTCATGCCCATACTTAATTTTCTCCAACAGCTCAACAGGAAACATACAGAAGCAACATTTACTAATAATTACTTACAGTAAGGAATTCAAGTAGGTTAACTAGGATGCAAATACCATGGGCGACACATATATTTATAGTAAACTCGCTTACGCAAAATAGAAATATAATGCATTATTTTCATGAACTATGATTTTGAATGATATGATATGGTTATATTGTAATTGTTGTGATTTATTAAGAGAGCCTAGGTCCAAGTTGAAACGTGCATACATGTTGCACCTCTTCCCGTAACCAACTAATATGGTCTCATGTGAGCAGTAGAATGAGCGTCTATTACCAAAAACTCTGGTCTTTTCCTTCTGTTTTGTTTTCAAATTTTTATGGCCCGACAAAATTTATACCCAGCTCCGCCACTATCGTGCCAGTACAAGATGGTTCTAACCACTATTCCACCTAAGCAACTCTATATGAATTATCCAATAAACTAATTGGTATTTCCTACTTATTCAATGGGCAACTGAATGTATTTTTGGTTGCGGCATTTTGATTACAGAGCTTTTAAATAGTGAGATAAACAATCCCAAGTAGTTCTTCGAATGCCGAGAAAAATATGTGAAAAAGATTGACTCTCACACAATTTTTAGTAGTGCCTCCCCAGAAAACAAGCAAGGCTCTGTCTGTTTTTTCTTCATCGTTTTTCCCTGTCTAGAAAAAGATATTTTGGGAGTGGTGGTCCATCACTAAACGAGAGTTGGACCCATCCAAAAATAAAATTTGTGAGAAAGGCGATTTTTGAATTGTTTGTTCAGCAATGCTGTTCTACTCTCGTTTCTCCTCTCTGCTCTCCCCACGGTTCACGTGTCTTTACATGTGGCAGTTTATTCATCGAATCCATACAAACCACGTCACTCTATCACTTTGACCAAAATTGGGCGCGCAAATTTAATTTTTTAATTTTGAAAATTTTAACCTGAAGAGAGACAATCTAATGTTAGTAGGATGTGCCGAACCAAAATCTTACTGCTATGTAAAGAACTTGAGAGAGAGACAAAGACAAAGAAAACTTAGGAAAGTAACTGGATCAATTTTCTAGTCCAGCTGCAAGCTTGAAGATTCTCTTACTGCTATTTGAATAAGTGGAAGAGTCATCTTCTTTGTTCGTTTCTTTGCTGGGCTCTTGACCTGTGTTGTTCTTGTGTAACTATGGGAGATTCTCTCCATTTTTCTTAGCTTGGTCTGTTATTATTGCAGGAGGAGCACATCCAGACATACAATCAAGTCATTGTGTGAATAACCATACAAAAGAATCTTTAGCTTCATGTGCAACCAACCCATATCCGAACAATATTGATCTCCATGGTGATTTACGCAGACAAATGGAGCAAAAGGCATATCATATTTGTTTACCAAATATGTTGTGTCAAAAGAAAAACCTCACCAAACTCTTTATATTCTTCTCTTGACCTACCATCTGCCCAAAACATGTTTCTCAAATGACCATCGTCATCAACATCAACCCTTGAATAAAATTCTGAATTTTGTGAATTCATCTTTGTAAAATACTTTAAAATTGCAACTGCATCTCCTTCCCTTAGCAGTGAATTTCGCAACTTATCAATCAGATTTCTACAGTCAGTCTTTCTGACTATATGTCATATTCTCATAACCACCGGCTTCATTCATACAAACATCATAGTTTTTGTTCAACCTAACACCAGATTGATCTAAAAGATCAATTTGATTCTTTACTCGGGAATTAATGAAGCGATTACAACGAAAAAATCTAGCACTTTTTCATGATTATGGAATCCCACTTACCTGCTCGAGCACAAGTAAATGTGTAGCTTCTTATATCACCCGCGACATTCTTCATACATGTGCTTTTCATCACAGGAAACCCAGTCTCTTTCCCAAATGCTTTGTAAAACTCCCATGCATCATCTATAGTTTTGAACACCATACCAACAATAGGTTGTATATTGGGTTTGATCCCATTGATATCAATGCAATCATACTTTTCAAAGATACCCTCCTGTAACAATAAAATAATTTATATTTAATACTATAACAGGAATGACAACTAAGTACTTTTAGTTACTGAAACTTTATATCAAACAGGTCTTGGGCATGATTTGTTTCTACAAGATATTTTCATATCTGTTCAGAACTTCGGAAATCCTAGCATATATTTCATTAAAACTTAACCCTAAAAACCTCCAAAATCATATCTAATTAATTTCAAGGAAAATAATTAAGGATTTTTAAAAAAGTTTACTAATCATGTTCTTCACATTTATAGATTCTTCTTCCACTTCGCATATACGCATCTTCTTGAAAGTTCTTCAAAGTAGATTTCTTCTTTTTTAGAAAAAGAATAATGGTTAGGTAAAGATTAAAGAAGTTCCCGAAAGATTTGTATATAAAATATATTTTCAAGTTTGTTTTCAAAATTCAAAAATTAAATTTGCACGCCCAGTTTTGGTCAAAGTGATAGACGTGGTTTGTACGGTTTCGATGAATACACTGCCACATGTGAAGACACGTGAACCGTGGGGAGAGAAGAGACGAGAAACGTGAGTAGAATAGCATTTTCGTTGTTTGTTTCTATACATCTAAACTTTTGGTTTTATTTTATTTTTTTAATAATAAGAGTACTTCATTAGTAAAAAAAAAACCTTTCACTTAAAATTTACTCATTAAGATGGTGAATCATACAAAACTTTGGTTGGTAACCTAGCAACAAGTTGGGTTATAACAAATTTTTGAACAGCAATACCTAGCCTATGAAATATAAAACTACTCAAACCATAACTAGCATCATTACTAACTAGATATTTTTTCAGACGCTTAAAAGAACATAAAGTATGTTCACCGAGTTCTCCCAAAATAGAGAAAGCTAGAACACCTAGACCGTAACCATGTAAAATACATTTGTCTAAATATTTAATGCATTTACCAGAAACAACACTAGATATAGCTTTTTCTGGGACGAACGAATGAGTTCCTTCACCGGTGAAGGGTGAAACCCCTAAATGATATTGGGAAGGTATGCACTCAGACACGAAATGATGGGAAGAGGTGAGATATAAGGGATAAATGTCAAGAAAGGAAAAGATGAGAGATAAAAGTATTACGAGATATTATGCAGATGCATAATCTGTTATGCAGATGTACCATATTTGTTGTTATATTTGTACATTACTTGGCTTGTACACCAAGTTATTTCCTTCCTGTTTTATCTCTGGTTCTTGTATATAAGACCAGGCACATGTATAATTCGTTTGTACCTTTTACCTTAATCTAATATACCATGAAAAATTCTGTCATGGTATCAGAGCCAGTCAAGATCTAAATCAAACCGTGTTTCCGCTGCAACAAACAAACGATAACCAGTAACCAGTATCAGAATCATAAAACTCAAAACCCTAGTGTCATATCTTCTTCATCACAGCCCGACATGTCACGTGAAGATTATCAACCCATTACTGTGAAGTTTGATGGAACAAACTACAATCATTGGTCTTTCTTAATGAGAAGTTTCCTCAAGGGAAAAGCCATGTGGAAATATATTGACGGCAAAGCTAAGAAGCCTGCAAGCGGAGTCGTTATCACTGACAAAGGAAAAGATACAGGAGAAGAAACTGCAGAGAGCTGGGAGATCAATAATCACAAAATATTAACCTGGATAAGCAACACAGTAGTAACATCTATAAGCATGCAACTTACAATCTTTGAGACTGCCAAAGATGCATGGGAGTTTCTCTCAAAAAGGTATACCCAGATAAACTTTGCTCAACGTTATAAGTTAGAAGAGGATATTCGATCTATGAAACAACAGATGGAACAATCTGTCTCAGATTTTCACTCTGAGATGTCAATCATATGGAACCAGTTAGCACTAATGGAACCGAACTGGACAGCTGATATAGAGTTATGGCAAAATTACAGAGAAGAGTCTCGATTAGTTCAGCTCTTAATGACATTAAGAGATGACTTTGAGACTGTGAGAGCCTCAATCCTCCATCGATCACCTCTTCCGTCTGTCGAAGCCGCATTGTCAGAACTCATCACTGAAGAAACTCGGAAAAGAATCAAATCAGACATACCAGCAGTGTTTGCATTTAATTCACGTGCAAACTTTAACACTCATCTCAACTCTCAGAAAACTCATCGTGATTTCTCACAAATCAAGTGCTACAACTGTAAGAAACCAGGCCACCTAGCCAAGAACTGCACCGTGTCATCAGTGCAAATTGGATCACTGGTGTGCCAATGGAAAACACACAGAAACTTGCAAGTATACAAGGCCAAGTTTATAGAATAGAAGGAAAGCAGGGGAAAGTCCACAGGGAGTGGGAGCACTATAAGAGAAACCTAAGCTAACAATGGAGACAGTGAGCAAGACAAAGTAATATGGCATACAAAGTGGCAGAAGTAAAGAACCAAAGCAGCAAGGTAAAGCAAAGCAGCAAAGAAAACAGCTAAGAACCAAGGCTTGGAAGCCAAGGGCAGAGGTGAGTTTGTGCACTGACTTCAGTGCACAATAGGCTTCAAAATGCAAGAACTAAGCAAAACAGTAAAGGAATGTAACTAAGCAGTGAATAAAAGCAGAGCAGGAATTGTAAATGACTGAAGAAAGAAATTGTGGCTAAGCTAAGGCTTAGATTCCACCTTGTGTCCTAATCAAATAGCATATTCCTAGGTTGAGTTGAGTCCTATGCATACAATAGAAAGGAAAGAAAAACAGCTTGCTAACAGAAATACCCCTAGTATTGACTGTCTTTTGACAGCACAATCAATCACAAGAAATCATAGCACTGCTTTCTCCCCAATGCACAAGAAAAACAAGCATATGGCATCCTATCCTAGCAATTTACCATTTGACAGTGCACCAAGGCTTCATCAAAGCCTTAGCTTGTTGCTAATTAGCTCATACTACACATGATAATAACAATAACATTCATAATATATGATAAGTTAAACACAATAATCAACATTCAAGATAAAAATCAAAACATGCACAACTTTCACTGTTAACTGCATAGATGAACTGAAATTTGGAATTGCATGAATTTTGTTTCAATTTTCTACTGGCTAGTCCAGAGATCATCCCCTTCTACCCCTCTTCATCACCCCCTATTTATATCACTAAACAAAATCCCCAAAAATCAGGACCACATCAGTCCAATTAGGGTTTGGTAAAAATACAAAATTGACTCACCTAACAGCTCTGATTTTACTCAATTATCTTCACCCACTCTGCTATTTCTAGTTACAATCAACAATTCCCAAAAAATCTTCAATTTGTAAAATTAGGGTTTTCTGTTGTGAAATAGAAATCAAAATTTACTCACCAAAACTTTGAATTGACGTCGCCCCATGTCTTCTCTGCCTCTCTCGGTTCTTCTCCTGCTCCCAATTGCTACAATTGCTCCCTAATTTGAGGTGTTTTATCAACCCTCACCTAGGTCAGTTGGTGAGAGAGGTTAAAGCGCTTCGAATTAGGGGGATGGGTCGTGTCGGGTAATGATGGAGATGGTGGAGGTGATGGTGGTGACAGGAGCGATGGATGATGGAAGTAGCAGGTGGAGGTGATGGTGGTGGAATGGGTGTTTCTGTTGCAGAGAGAGGGAGAGGAAAAAGAAGGTGGAGCTCGATATGGGTTAGGGTAGGGAGCTGTTTGGCTAGGTCATGGGGTGCGAGTATTAGTGTGTTAGGCGGGTGTATCAAGATGTGTGTACCACGAGCTGAAGCCGCTGGATATGGAGATGGTAGGTGGATCGGACGGCTAAGAAAGAAGCATCTTGTAGCGACCGTAAGATGTTGAGATACAACGAAGTCTACGGTGCGAGATTAGGTTAGGTGTTGTAGTGTTTAGCGGAATCATCGGGATTTGATGCACAGGCATAGGAGCGACCGTAGGATGCTGAGATACTTCGATCTGACGGCTGAAATCCGAGACGGGCTTGGATATAGAAAATGGGTTTGGGTGAGGGTTTTGGGCCTTGGGTATGCCAAGCCCATATCTTCTTTAAGAACAATTCTTCCTTCTTGAGCCCATTCCTAGCTTTTTGGTCTTGTGCGCACCATTCTTTGCGGCTTCCTTGCGTAATTTCTTCCGGCTTTTCACCACTCTTCAGCTCTTTTCCGCTCCGCAAGTTATCCAGACTTTATTTATTACCTAAAAATGAAAAATTAAGTAAGAAAAATATTTATTCTTGAAAACAATGAAAATACAGAATATGGGATAAAATGTAGAATTAATGCGCAAAGGATGAGTTAAATGCCAACAAAAAGGGATAAATATATACAATATTTGGCACTCATCAAATACCCCCAAACCTGAATTTTACTTGTCCTCAAGTAAAACAAAACTAAGGAAATCCTAACTATACCACTGTCGTTGGTCTCTCGAATGCATTTAGCGTATGCACTAAGCCTTTTAAACCACTAAGTGTCCCTAGTGGACGAGTGAAGTCTCGTGAAGGTTTGCTTAGAACGTACCTACAAAGTTCTAGGTCAAAATATAAGCTCAGATTCCATCAAATGTGACATGTGCAAAACAGTTTAAGCTCACAGAAAAATGGAGATGTCAATCTAGCTATCGAAGGCACAATCCTAGCACTGATAACAAAAAAAAGACATGTGATAAGAGTGTAAAGTGTATCTACACATGTGTAAAGAAAGATCTGAAGTTATGACTACTAATCACCATGAGATAGTTTCTCAGGCTAAGAACCAAGGTCGAAATCTAGCTAGCTGTCCGGACTTTACGAGAATTGTGAATGAGTTGGAGGTATTTCACAATTACTCGCGTTGTACATCAATGGCATACACCCTCCTTGCTTATTACAAAGAAACAACAAAATGACTATTTACATGACTCTTATTTACATTGACTACTCTCTTTTATTTTTGGAACAAGAGAGGATGGAATTGATAAATACTTGATTTTTTTTTATTTTTTCTGATATTTTTTTCTTTTTCTTTTTTTCTGAATATATACATCGTTTTTTTTTTTTT